>NC_079168.1:16711589-16834089 GCF_947568905.1 Ostrea edulis
GTCTTGTCACAAGGAATACTCATGTGAAATATCAAAGCTCTATCTCTTATTGTTCAAAAGTTATTAGCAAGGTCAAAGTTTTCAAAAAGTAGGTCAAAATCCAAGGTCAAGGTCACGGGTCAAAAATGTTGGTACCCACGGAAAGGTCTTGTCACAAGGAATACTCATGTGAAATATCAAACCTCTATCACTTACTGTTCAAAAGGTATTAGCAAGGTTAAAGTTTAAGACAGAATGACAGAATTACAAAATGACAGCCAGGACAAAAACAATATGCCCCCCGATCTTTGATCTTGGGGGCATAAAAAGGTGTAAAACTCATAGACGATTTCCTAGATGACAAAGGGAATCTTTTATCACATAACCTTTTTCAACATAAATTTGATATCCAAGTTTGTATATTACAATATAACAGTGTATTGAGTGCAATATCAACTCATCTGAAATTGTTTGAAAACAAAGGTTTATTCAATAGATCTTTTACACCTTATATTCCATTATATTATAAACCTTTGATTTTGCAAACTAAATGTACTAAATCTGTTTACAAACAGTTAAATGTAAACCATGATATACCTACTTCTGTTTCAAAGTGGAATTTAGATCTGGTAGCTTATGGAATAGAAATATGTTAAGGATGCTTTTACTGTATGTTTTAAGACTACCAAGGACTCTACTATCCAATGGTTACAATATAGATTACTTCATAGAATTCTGCCTGTCAATTATTATCTTAAAAAAATCAATGTTGTGTCTTTTGATTGTTGTACCTTTTGTAATGATGAAGTTGAGACAATTCAACACGTTTTCATTGGCTGTGAAAAAGTATCTATATTATGGAGCAATCTGAACATGCACATTTATAAAACAACTTCCAAAAGAATAGGTTTTAATGTACTTAATATTTTATTAGGTGAACTCCCATTGTCAAAAGGCAACAGAATTGTAAACTTCCTTATCCTATATTTTTTCTTGTTTGAAAAAAACCCAACAAATTGCCAAGATTCTTGGAATTATTGTTCTATCTATACAACAAATACAAGGTTGAACAAGATGTGTTTGTGAAACACAAATGCCTCCGATAATGGCCAATTCCGAAGATGGCCAAGGTCACAAGGGCAAATATCTTGGTACCAGTAGAAAGATCTTGTCAAAAGAAATGATCATGTACAATATGAAAGCTCTAATATTTACCATTTAGAAGTTATGACCAATGTAAAAAAAAAATTAAAAGTAGGTCAAATGTCAAGGTCAAAAGGTTCAATACCCACAGAAAGGTCTTG
The DNA here is from genome assembly GCF_947568905.1 of Ostrea edulis. Lineage (NCBI taxonomy): Eukaryota > Metazoa > Mollusca > Bivalvia > Ostreida > Ostreidae > Ostrea > Ostrea edulis. The sequence continues at coordinate 16,712,873 of NC_079168.1, forward strand.
TCACAAGATATACTCATGAGAAATATTTTGTCAAAGCTCTATCACTTATTGTTTAAAAGTAATTAACAAGGTTAAAGTTTTCAAAAAGTAGGTCAAACTTCAAGGTCAAGGTCACAGGGTCAAAAATGTTGGTATTCATGGTAAGGTCTTGTCACAAGGAATACTCATGTGAAATATCAAAGCTCTATCACTTACTGTTCAAAAGTTATTTGCAAGGTTAAAGTTTTCAAAAAGTAGGTCAAACTCCAAGGTCACGGGGTAAAAAATGTTGGTACCCACGGAAAGGTCTTGTTACAAGGAATACTCATGTGAAATATCAAAGCTCTATCCCTTACTGTTCAAAAATCATAATTTTGCTATTTCAAGCAATATTTTTTTTCTACTTTTAAAGCCACATGTACTTTTATCTATTTACTCGAGCTCTGTATTGTTATCATTTTTCTCTTACAATTATATTAAAAATGCAAGCACTTACCAACAAAAGTATGAATGTGAGTATGAAAGTGTGTGAGAGTGGTTAGAAAAAAATGACAAATGTTCTTCTGTCTTATGTCAATATTTGTTAAATAAAAAATTAAATAAAAAAAAAAACAAGAGATGTTTGTAAAACACATATGCCCCCCATGGTGCAAAATTGAAAAGGGTTATACACACACACACATCATTTAATTGAGAGTAGTATCATCAATTCAAAATATTGAGCAGACAATATCTTCCTATGTCAAGAGTGGATTGACCATGTGACCTAAAAATCAATAGGGGTCATCAACTCCTGAAGATGTACCAGTGTACCAAGTTTGATGTTTGTCAAGCAAAGGGTTCTCAAGATATTGACCGGACAGTATATTCCTATGTACAGTTTAACCCTTGACCTTTGACCACGCGACCTCAAAATCAATAGGTGTCATCTTCTCCTGAAGATGTACCAGTGTACCAAGTTTGATGTCTGTCAAGCAAAAGGTTCTCAAGATATTGACCGGACAGTATATTCCTATGTTCAGTTTAACCCTTGACCTTTGACCACGCGATCTCAAAATCAATAGGTGTCATCTTCTCCTGAAGATGTGCCAGTGTACCAAGTTTAATGTCTGTCAAGCAAAGGGTTCTCAAGATATGGAGCAGACAGTATATTCCAATGTCCAGTTTGACCCTTGACCTTTGACCATGTGATCTGAAAATCAATAAGGGTTGTCTTCTCCTGAAGACGTACCAGTGTACCACGTTTGATGTCTGTCAAGCAAAGGGTTCTCAAGATATTGAACGGACAGTATATTCCTATGTCCAGTTTGACCCTTGACCTTTAAACATGTGACCTCAAAATAAATAGGGGTAATTTTCTCCTGAAGATGTACCAGTGTACCAAGTTTGATGTCTTGTCAAGCGAAGGGTTCTCAAAATATTGAACGTACAGTATATTCCTGTCTACTGTGACCCTTGACCTTTGACCATGTGACCTCAAAATCAATAGTGGTCGTCTTCTCCTGAAGTCGTATCAGTGTACCAAGTTTGATGTCTGTCAAGAAAAGGGTTCTCAAGATACTGAGCAGACAGTATATTCCCATGTCAAGTTTGACTCTTGACCTTTGACCATGTGATCTCAAAATCATTAGGGGTCATCTTCTCTTGAAGATGTATCAGTGTATCAAGTTTGATGTCTGTCAAGCAAAGGGTTCTCGAGATATTTAACGGACAGTATATTCCTATGTCCAGTTTGACCCTTGACTTTTGACCATGTGACCTCAAAATCAATGGGGGTCATCTTCTTCTGAAGATGTACTGGCGTACCAAGTTTGATGTCTGTCAAGCAAAGGGTTCTCTAGACATTGAATGGTCAGTATATTCCTATGCCCAGTTTGACCCTTGACCTTTGACCATATGACCTCAAAATCAATAGGGGTCATCTACTCCTTAGGATGTACCAGTGTGCCAAGTTTGATGTCTTTCAACCAAAGGGTTCTCAAGATATTGAGCGGACATTATATTCCTATGTCCAGAGTAGATTGACCCTTGACCTTTGGACCTGAAAAACAATAGGGACCCTCTTCTACTCATAACTAACCCACATATGAAATATCATTATCATCAAGTGAATGGTTCTCAAGATATTGAGCGGACAACACATGGTCTACAGACTGACCGACCGACTGACTAACCGACAGGTGCAAAACAATATGCCCCCTCTTTTTCAAAGGGGGGCATAATAATATATATAATCTGCTGATTATAAAGTCTCCTAAATGAAGCACTGGTTCTATTTAAGTTACCAGTCATGAATATTCATAATACATGTACCAGTTTGCTGTGTAAATCAGTTTGTAGGACCAATAATTTAATCATCACTGTTGAGGATCCTATGTCTCTATCAGTCCATGTTCTGAAGTTATACTAGTTTTCATGAGTTGAAGATCCCATGTCAGAGTTCAAGGTCACTGTAGTTAGTTGACCTTGATACAAGTTTGTAGTTGCCATCATTCCCTTATTGCTGAAAATTCTAATATTACATTTATGATATTTCTCAAAATATATCTGCTGCAATATGGAATTAAATCCCCTCCCCCAATAGAATTCTATGTTACACCTACATGCACCCCCATCTGATCCCCTCAAAAGGTACATGTACCTATACCCCAAAACATTCCTGCACAACTAGATACAATAGACTATCATATCCTTCAGCATGTTACTTTCATTGACCAGTCACAGAAAACAGCTGTGCACATTTTTAAGTACAAGAGAGAATAAAAAGAAGCAGAAGAATAATAAGAACTGAGCAAAAACTGTATCTCCAAACTTTGTGTGGGAGACTTACTGAAGTGGTTTACCTTGAATAAATGGCCACTATAAGTGTAATTAAAAGGCCAGTGTATGCTGATATCATTTCCATGTGGTCAAATGTTGGCATAGGACGACACTGAGTGGAGTTTGATGGAGTGTGTATTGAACGCATATCCTCAAGTCCTTCCATTTGAAATGAAACATCCTTGTTTGCACCCTCCTCATCACTTTGTTTTGCAAAGATGACTTTAATGGTCTTTTCCAACTCTACAACTAGATAAAATATCAAAAGAAATAAACATGGCTGATCAGGACCATTCAAGGTGCATGCTTAACAGTCTGAAGAGGATACTGTAAATTACTTCCATGATGTTGGTTTTTTGAATTTTTGAATTTATCAGCAAGACATAATACGCCGGTTTCGAGATATACCCGAGTTATTTCCCTTTGGAGAACTCTCTTACATAGTGAGGCACGAAACAATTTGTTTACACGAGGGAGTGGAACTAATATTCATAACTGCGTAAGTGAATGTACTCAGTAAGTTTCTCATACACTATTAGATTACCCGAATTCGACTGATACACAAACTGAGTAAGTTATAAGTATTTAGGGAGTAATTAAATACATAGAATTCTTATCATATCATGTTATTTCGTTGGTCATAAATACCATATCTAAGATATTACTTGCAAATACGGCATTGTTTTTATGTTTCCACTTTTAGTAAAACATTTCTTTTGATAGTATTTTGTATTTCCCACATTTACATGTACATATCAAAAGAGAAGCCGCTTTTATTACATTTCATCGTCTTCCTCGTTGACTGTAGGTCCACTCTGTTCCACTTAGTCATTCAAAGTTCCACTAAATGCACCTCCTACACAGAAGAGTTCGTATCTCGAAACTGGCGTATTACAGACCCTGAAGCGTACTACTACACCACTTGCACAGAATGGTACGAAATGATTCTTGCACGGAACGGTGAACGGTTTGCACAAAACGCTTCGCACGAAATGCTGACCACTTCGAAGGCATGGCTTGCACGCTTTGTGAACGGTCTGCACAAAACAGTAGGCATGGCCTGCATGCTTTGATTTTTCTCGGTATCATTTGGTTCAAATAGTTTCAATATAATGACAGCATTCTAGATATCAAACAAAGGTTGAGAAAGAAATTATAATGATTTATTTTAGAATGATTGCTCATGTACGACGCAGTAAATTTCATTTTTACTTATTAGATCAATGACTTATGAACACGGAATGAAAACAAATGAATATTTTTTTTAAATTTTGGAAATAAAAGAAAAATAAGAAAAAATCGTATCAGCACAGAATATTGATTAATAAAATTTTATTGATTCATTGTTGTATTAAATTCATTGAAACTGAATATGAAATGCACTTTGATTTTTTCAGCATTATTTGTTTCATCCTGGAGTTAGTTCAAAGAAGGATAAGTTTAATGACTTATGAACATGTTGGAATAAAAGGAAATGAATATTTTTTAACTTCGGAAATAAAGGAAAAAGATGCATAAATTGTATCGTCATAGAATATTGATTATTCAACTTTATTTATTCATTGCTCTATTAAATTCATTGAAAAAGTTACGTCTGTTTTGCTATTTTTGTACATTCAATCTGAGTGCCGTTAAAATACGTGTGCAATTTGTATATTCCAAGCCTCTTCTCAAGACAGATGTTGAATAAACCTATACATTTTTACATACGTGTATGACAACAGATTAAATGATTTAAAAAAACTTCTTGTCAGGTAAGACTGGAACATATTCTCAGGCGGGGGGGGGGATTGCATCTAGACATCGTTTTAGCCAGTCGATAAGAACCTGTCACCTTGGAAAAGAAAGGAAAATACAAAACAAAAAGAAACAATCAAAATATGATTGAAATAGATTGAGAAATAAATCAAACATATAAATGAATAAATAAAACAAATAATGACTAACTACAGCAATGATCAACAGATATGTGAGCGGATCTGACATCCAATTTTAATTAGATTGTTGCATTTGCCTCAATTTTAAATCTATAGAAAACTGCATTTATTTTTGAGAGACAAGAAATACAGACAGCTCTTTTGTCAAATTTCAATTGCCCCCACCGATTTTCACACCTTCTGTACGAATGTTAATTTCAAAGCGTAGAAAATACCAGTTATACATAGGTCGGACTTCGCATTATGCAGACAGTTCCGATAAACAATTTTGATGAAAATGTCTTTTATTTATAAAGAGAAACTTGATCAAACAATTGTAACAAGACAAATAAATTATTCCTATATATATAAAAAAAAACCCCAAAACAAACAAACTACTGAGGGCAGAGATAAACAGGTCTCAGCACTTGCTAGAAACTACCAAGGGTGATGAAATGGTATCAGATTGTGCTCTGCCTGGTGGTTTTATAATAAACTGTTTTCTTTCGATTATTTGCAGATTTTCACTGTTGAAAACCCGTCTTGGAGACATTTTTAAATACCTGCTCAAATTCCCAACAATATTCACCTGTTCTACATCCCATGCCGAAATGACTTGCATGGTCTGTATGTTTCTAAGGGCGTGGTTTGAATGATCTGCGCGTTTCTATGGGCATGGCTTGATCATGCATGGAACGATTCTTGCACGAAACGATTTGCATGGAACGCTGAACGGTCTGCACGAAACGCTGAACGGTCTGCACGGAACACTGAACAGTTTCCATGGAACGAAACACTTTGGAGGTGTAGTAGCACGCTTCAGGGTCTATATTTGAATGTTCCAGTTGTGCATCACTGCATACTTGCATTATGATATTTTATACAAAAATAATGAAATCAAGAAAACCTCATTTTCACATAGAAGCAACCCTGCAAAATTTCCATGAAAAGTTTCCACAAATAAAAAATGATTTTACAGAATATAAAGCTATTTGTGCATTTTCAATTTTACCAAATTATATACACAAGGAAGATAAAAGTCTTTAATGAAATCAGTGGAAAGTACTCTTCTTAACTATGGAATATTGTGAACGTGTATACAAAAGGACGGATCTTACTGTCTTCTGGAGGTTCACTGGACAGAGCAGACCATGTAAGATACATGACATACACCGTGATTACAGAAGCCTGCAGTATTCCTGTGTTAGGATTAACTGAAATAAAATACAAAATTATTTCAACGAAAGTATTGCCATGCAACTTTCACACTAAACTACAGGAGATTAGTATTGCCATGCAACTTTCACACTAAACTACAGGAGATTAGTATTGCCATGCAACTTTCACACTAAACTACAGGAGATTAGTATTGCCATGCAACTTTCACACTAAACTACAGGAGATTGTTTGACTTTTCCCTTAAGATTTGAACATCTTTAAATTTCTTATCATATTAGGAGAGATTTGCTTTCCAAGTGGACACACCTATTTCCTGTGTAAGTAGAATGACATGTTCTGATTGGCTAACAAGTCAGTGTAAATAACCATACCCCTGACTGAAGCCAGATGTAAAAAATATGGTGTCACAAAGATTTTTTCCATTCTGCTTTGATGTCACAATGAGTTTTTCCATTCTGTTTTGAACTCAAAATAACTTATGTACAGTACAGTGAAACTTCTCTAAACCGGCCGACTCTCGGACCGAATAAAACGGATGGTTTAGAGGGGTGGCCGGTTTACCAAGAATTTAGCATTTAGAGACATTTTATCTCAATATTCACAAAGTAGGTACTGTTCACTTTGTTCTGGTGATCTATGATCAATTATCGGTGGAGATCAAATTAGTCCGTTTGTACCAACAGGTCATTATAAATTCTCGCTGAAATCATCTAATTTTAAACTGAAAATCTATAACAGGATACTTAAAGAAAACACAGAGGCTTATTATTGGAATTCCTCTTACCTATAAACACTCTGTTTACATTCATCGCTTATATCATTAACAAATTTGTTTTGAAGTTTTGTAAATATGAAATTGTAACTTGAATATTTCTTAGGAATTTTAAGTCTGTGGAAACCAAGAAAATTAATTTATCTATTAATAATTATCATTAACAGCCATGGGTTTGTTCATTATTAACTACCGCTTATATCCATGCGATAGTATGGTGCAACAATATGGCGTTTGATATGGTATTCATTCAATATGTTCCTAACTGTTTTTTACATTTTGTACAGAATTTGGAAGGATCACTTGGATTAGCTAAGTGTCAATTAACACCCATGACAGCACAGGTAGACAATAGAAAGTATAGAGGCCACTTGTGTTCTTCACACCTCTGGTCCATAATTTTCCATCAATTTGCACACCTGACCGATTTTGATCCCCTTTGGCCAAAATTTTCTTGTCTTCAAAAAGTGGCCTGAGTGTATGATCAGGGTATATTACAGGTTTGTTAACAATTGTACTTAAAAAAGTGGCTGATGTCCGGTTTTCAGGGGTGGCCGGTTTTGTAAGACTTTCTTAGTAAGGAAACGTTAAGATTTCTGCCAGGACTTTGAAAATCGGCTGATATTCAGGGAGAACCGGTATTCTGAGGGGCCAGTTTGGAGAAGTTCCACTGTAGTTTCCTTAAAAGCGGCCCTAAATAATTAAGTTTATTATCAATGCACTTACACTTTGACACAGCAGGCACAATGGTAATTGCTGACAGTATGATACAGAGTCCTGTGTTGACCCCAATAAATATTTTATTATGAAGACACCCGTCCCAGCTGGTGTAGTTCCAATACAGCATAAAGGCAGCAGCAACACTCATCATATAAAACAATGTAGCAAACACCAGTGTTCCTGAAAGACAAACAAATTCTTACTTTCAAAATTAAAATGGTTTGTAAACTTTATCCACCAAAATTTCTTTTGAATGAACTTATATATACAATTTAAAATTATCTAAAAAATACCTAAACCTTCATTTTACTGATGCTTTAAAAGCATTCTGTAAGTATTGCAAAGCAATTTCATGTCCCCTTCTGGTACTAAGTCAAGTTGTTTGCATAATATTCTGTGTGAGCAATCTTATGTCAACAGTTTATGCATAATAAAACAAAATAGATAAATTAAAAAAAAATGTTGGAGAATAGAATTTGATGATTGCTGGGACCATGTCCGCTCTTGAATTTCAATTGTATCCCTTTATGCATTTTCTTTAATTTTAATATTCAAAACATGACAATGAAGATGATTTTATCACTACAAACAACACTTCATTTGTATATATAGCCTTTGCCTCAAATTCTACTGCTATGTTAGAAACAACGTCACCCCCAGTATTCTGAACAATGAAGAGTACAAGATCACCATTCTCACTTCTACAATTTTTGTTAAAATAGGTCAACCATCATAACAAAAGTGAAACTTGATCTGTCTCTACTCATAAAGTAACAACATAACCAGCACAAAGTCTAAACAAATCTCGTAAAAATCAACCAAACGTGACAAAGCTTAAACCTCATCTGCAAATATACATTAGTAAACCACATGATATATTTCAGCTATCTAAATCAAAGCATGATGATAAAAAGTGCAGAGAACTAAGTGGGACAGACAGACAGACAGACAGATAAAAGGAAACATATAGTCCCCTTTAGTTTCACCAGTAGGGGACAAAATATGATAAAGAAACTATAACATACATAATGAATCTGAGATACATACCACAATACCCACAGGTGCTTTTTTTCCCTGCCTTTGTTCCAACCCTGAAAACATTGGTATTGATGGATTTGTGATGTTTCTATACTGTTAACATTTCAAACAAGAGACCCATGGTCCCTAATGGTCACCTGAGTCTCATAGTCCATGCATAATCCATACAGGCAGTCTCATATTTGCATATAAGCCTCATTATAGAGTCTTTTGTGCACATGTTTATGATCTTTCAAAATACATACAATTCCTATTCAATTACAGAAGAAGGAAAAATGAGAGTTTCAAGCATATAAACCATTTTAACATTTATTAACGTTTTTAACTTACATTTCCATTATGTGACCATATTGGCCCTGCTCAAGGGCCTGAACCCCTGACCCAGGAACCATAACTTCTATAATTTAGGTAGAGAGCTTTAGGGTCACCATTATCATGCATTTAGTTTTTATCAAATATATATGGGAGTAGTGAAAAAGATTTCCAAGATTTAATACATTTTCACTTGGTGGCCATATTAGCCCCACCCTAGGGCCTGAACTCCTAACCCAGATGCCAGAGATTTCACAATTTAGGTAGAGAGCTTCATGGACATCATAATTCATGAATTTAGTTTTTCTCAAATATGTATGGGAGTACAGAAGAAGAGTTTCTTGTTATTACATATTCATACATTTTCATTAAATATGGCCATATTGGCCCCATCCTAGGGCCATAACCCTTGCCCCAGGGGCCATGAATTTTGCAATATTGATAGAGGACTTCATGGACATCATCATCATCCATTTAGTTTTTCTCCCACATGTGTGGGAATAGAGAAGAAGATTTTTTGAAAATATAGCATATTTAAAGCATATTTGGCCCTGCCCATGAGGCCCCTGGGGTAGTAAGGTCATAAATTTCACAATTTATAATCATCTTATCCTAGAGTTGCTTCACACTAAAAATGGCAGCAATTGGCCTGGTAGTTTTCAAGAGGAAGTTAAAAATGTAAAATTATCAACAGACGACAAACGAAGATCAACAGTAATAGGTCACAAGTGACTCAGGTGACCTAAAATACATTACATACTTCATGTACCAAGAAATTAAAAAAATTGTTGAATATCATTAATATACTAGTATATGAATGCATATATCATACATGTAAATTTCATCAAATTCTGTACAGACACCCTGGAGGTCTTCTAGCTTACAATTCCACATTTCACAATGACTACATGAACAGGAATTAGAAGTTTATAGGACACTTATTAGTATACAGTTGTATTACCACTTAGCATTCCAAGAATGGCAGAAATCTACCAGGAGGATCAATTGGAACACAATGAATATCACTCCTCCAACCATCCCCACATACATCCAGTCTAGCAAAAATAAAACACATTCATTATATACAATGAATATCACTCCTCCAACCATCCCCACATACATCCAGTCTAGCAAAAATAAAACACATTCATTATATACAATGAATATCACTCCTCCAACCATCCCCACATACATCCAGTCTAGCAAAAATAAAACACATTCATTATATTGGTATTTGCATATAGGGGCACATACCCCTCCCCATTTTCTGAAATAAAAAAAATTGTTAAATATTTTGTCAAAAAAGAATATGCTTTGCCTATGTGTGATTATCCATGGCCAATGTATATTGATACTTGTGATAACTTATATTTTCAATTAATTCATGAGCTAATTTACTTACACAGTCTAAATGTATTTGGCACAAAAAATGATCCCGCAATGCAACCAAGAAACAACAGAATTTTCCAGAACCAATACCTTAAGAAAAGAAAAAGTTATTTGCAGTTTCTCTGTGGATGGAAACTATGAGGCCCACAGGCCTTCTAGGTAACTCACACATTAGTTAAAAGTATAGCTAGCCCCAAGGGCTATAAAAATCTATAATTTTCCTGTTCTGCATATCTAAACTAAATTCTAATATTCAGCAGCAATATAAACAAAATGTGTTCATAAAACACAAATACCCCTAAATGATGAAAGACTTTACATAATATAATAATTATGTTATACCAACACTATGCATGTATAACTATTTTGAACCCACCTTAGATTCAGAATCCTGAGGTGGCAAATTTCACAATTTTGGTACATCACTTTCTGCTTTCGCTAAATATGCACTTAGTTTTTTGAACAGTAACAGCAATATCAAATGATATACTTTAAGACAAATGTCACTATGATAAATTTGGCCCCACCCTGGAACCAAAACCCCTACCCCTGGGATCATGAAATTTACAATTTTGGTAAAGAAATACCTGCTCCTTCTAAATATCTATTTCTTTTCAATCTAGTATCAATAGCATTAAAGATATTATTTAAATGTTTTACACATAAACACTATATACCAGGTTTGGCCCTGCCCTGTAGTCAGAATCTCTACCCTGACGATCAAGAAATTTACAAGTTTGGTAGATGCCTTCCTGCTCTATTTGACAATGCATTTAGATATATTTACATATGTTTGGTTGTAGAGTTGAAAATTGGTCTATTTTTGGCAGTTTTCCCCAACCCCTAAGGCCCAAGGGGTGCAGGAGTCCTGATATTTACAATGACCCCCTTGTCAAAACGACGCTTCATACCAAATTTGAAAAGAATCCAGTTATCAAGAAGACATTTTAATGTTCAATTCTTGACACACACATTCAATCACTATGACCACTCTGGCCCCATCCTGACCAACACCAAAACCCCTACTCCTGGGATCATGAAATTTACAATAATGGCAAAGGACAACCTGCTCCCTCTAAATATCCATTTAGTTTCAATTTAATATCAATAACATAAAAGATATTATTCAAATGTTTTACACATTCACACTATATACAATGTTTGCTCCCATTCTGGAGTCAGAACCTCTACCCCAGTGAACATGAAATTTACAACTTTGGTAGACACCTTCCTGCCCTATATGACTGTACATTTTGTTTTTCTTGCAGGTGTGCAGTTGTAGACAAGATTTTTGAAAATTGGTCAATTTTTGGCAGTTTTTTCCCTGCCCCATAGGCCTTGGGGGTAGAGGAGTCCTGAAATTTACACTTTAGTCCAAAAGATGCTTCATACCAAATTTGAAAAGAAATGGAATGGTTGTTATGAAGGAGAAGTTAAAAATGTTTTTAAATTGTTAATGCAACGACGAACGAGCATGATGGACAGACTATATAAACTGCAATGGATCACACAAGTGACTCACTTACAAATTCAAACCCAATATACTGTTTATATAAAGTAATATTATTTCCCAGCAGATTTATTTATGAACAAATGTCTAGTTTTTTTGTATTATAGGGGCATGAAAATAATGAATTGAGACGTAATGTCATAATTGACTTCGCCATGATTGTTTTTCAATAATGTAAAAAGATTTTTATAGCTTGATGATAATTGATAAATGATAACAATTTCTGTATTTGTCATTGAAATTATACCAAACTGACACTACAATGGTGAGAAATGATGTATAAAATTTGAATCCTTTTTTTCCTTCCCTGGAAATATCTTATTTACATGTATTTTGAACGTCGGATTTCCTGACTTTTCTAGGTACCCACCCCTTCTACACATAAATATACCATTCAAAAAAATAATAATCCATCTCAAATAAATTTCGATTTTATCTATTGTTAGATAGTGTCTGTTTAACATATCTACCAATTTTTACCAAGAAACATAGATTAGAAGGGAAAATATACATCTTGTGTCTCAATAATATCTGAACAGCCCTTGCATTATAGACAAAATATCATTGATGAATGTAAAGATGTCCTCTTTGAACTACACATATTATACCAGTGCAAGTAAATAGAATTCTAATTTAAAATTCATTCAATTCAAGGTGTATTATTTATTTTAAAGAAACGTAAAAGCCTTCCTTACCCATTATGTATTCCTCCACGGCAATAGGAACTTGATTTGACACAAATAGTGAGTAAACACAGCACAAAATGGAAGGCGAAAATCCCTAAACACAAGCGATACACAGCCTTGTATCCTGTTAATTTATCACAGTTTTCTCCGGCCATTAATCGAACACAAGTTTCATTGAATCCAGGCACCTACAAACAAATGAATCAAATACTGAAAACAGATAACCAAGACAATCATTACAGGGATATAATAAAAAGGCTTATTACATGTGTATATAAAATTTTGTAGAACAATGACCACAGCAGAAAATGGATAACATCCTACAACAAGAGTACTGGAAATGGTGCATAATACACCCAGTACAAGCTTGTGTAGGGTGTTTTTATTGAGGACACAATACACCCAGTACAAGCTTGTGTAGGGACGTGTTTTTATTGAGGACATTGTGTAGGGTGTTTTTATTGAGGACATTGTGTAGGGTGTTTTTATTGAGGACACAATACACCCAGTACAAGCTTGTGTAGGGTGTTTTTATTGAGGACATTGTGTAGGGTGTTTTTATTGAGGACATTGTGTAGGGTGTTTTATTGAGGACATAATACATCCAGTACAAGCTTGTGTAGGGTATTTTTATTGAGGACATTGTGTAGGGTGTTTTTATTGAGGACATTGTGTAGGGTGTTTTTATTGAGGACATTGTGTAGGGTGTTTTTATTGAGGACATTGTGTAGGGTGTTTTTATTGAGGACATTGTGTAGGGTGTTTTATTGAGGACATTGTGTAGGGTGTTTTATTGAGGACATTGTGTAGGGTGTTTTTATTGAGGACATTGTGTAGGGTGTTTTTATTGAGGACATTGTGTAGGGTGTTTTATTGAGGACATTGTGTAGGGTGTTTTTATTGAGGACATTGTGTAGGGTGTTTTTATTGAGGACATAATACACCCAGTACAAGCTTGTGTAGGGTGTTTATATTGAGGACATTGTGTAGGGTGTTTTTATTGAGGACATAATACACCCAATACAAGCTTGTGTAGGGTGTTTTTATTGAGGACACAATACACCCAGTACAAGCTTGTGTAGGGTGTTTATATTGAGGACATTGTGTAGGGTGTTTTTATTGAGGACATAATACACCCAGTACAAGCTTGTGTAGGGTGTTTTTATTGAGGACATTGTGTAGGGTGTTTTTATTGAGGACACAATACACCCAATACAAGCTTGTGTAGGGTGTTTTTATTGAGGACATTGTGTAGGGTGTTTTGATTGAGGACATTGTGTAGGGTGTTTTTATTGAGGACACAATACACCCAGTACAAGCTTGTGTAGGGTGTGTTTATTGAGGACATTGTGTAGGGTGTTTTTATTGAGGACACAATACACCCAGTACAAGCTTGTGTAGGGTGTTTTTATTGAGGACACAATACACCCAGTACAAGCTTGTGTAGGGTGTTTTTATTGAGGACAACCCAGTACAAGCTTGTGTAGGGTGTTTTTATTGAGGACATTGTGTAGGGTGTTTTTATTGAGGACACAATACACCCAGTACAAGCTTGTGTAGGGTGTTTTTATTGAGGACATAATACACCCAGTACAAGCTTGTGTAGGGTGTTTTTATTGAGGACATTGTGTAGGGTGTTTTTATTGAGGACACAATACACCCAATACAAGCTTGTGTAGGGTGTTTTTATTGAGGACATTGTGTAGGGTGTTTTTATTGAGGACATTGTGTAGGGTGTTTTTATTGAGGACACAATACACCCAGTACAAGCTTGTGTAGGGTGTGTTTATTGAGGACATTGTGTAGGGTGTTTTTATTGAGGACACAATACACCCAGTACAAGCTTGTGTAGGGTGTTTTTATTGAGGACACAATACACCCAGTACAAGCTTGTGTAGGGTGTTTTTATTGAGGACAACCCAGTACAAGCTTGTGTAGGGTGTTTTTATTGAGGACACTGTGTAGGGTGTTTTTATTGAGGACATTGTGTAGGGTGTGTTTATTGAGGACATTGTGTAGGGTGTTTTTATTGAGGACACAATACACCCAGTACAAGCTTGTGTAGGGTGTGTTTATTGAGGACATTGTGTAGGGTGTTTTTATTGAGGACACAATACACCCAGTACAAGCTTGTGTAGGGTGTTTTTATTGAGGACACAATACACCCAGTACAAGCTTGTGTAGGGTGTTTTTACTAAGGTGTTTGTTTTCTATGACATAGGTTAGCAAATATGGTAAAAAGAACTTTAAGGTTGAACACATATCAGACAACATCAAGCTGTGACATAAAATGTACTCACACTTTCAATAAAGGCATCTTCAAGCTGTGGGGACAGCATCAGTGCTGCCAAAGCAAATCCAATGACCAGAAACACTGTATACATGCAGCGGGTTCCTGTGGATTCATTGATCTGTGGAAGAAATCGACAGCACAGACCACAGGAGGCTGGCCCACACCAACACCTCATCTGTAAAAATACAGGACTAAAATATGTGGTAGATTTATAGTATTAGTTTACATTACTACGTAACATAGTAAAATAACTATTATATCTGTCCAAAAAGGGTTAGTACTCCAAAATGTCCAATGGGGTACAAATTGGGTATATCAGAACACCCCATTCTCTGAAAAACTTTTTATGCAGGCTTGTAAATCTCAAAGACACAACTTGCAAAATTATTGCTTTACCAAAATGTTATAATCCCTACTTTTATGTCCATAAATTATTCTAAATTACTTTACATACATTTTAATCAAAATATACCTTTGTATCTTGACACACTTCCTAAGGCCAAATAAAATGATATGTGTGGTTCTGGTTACACTCCCTTGAAAAATAGGGTAGGTAGGTATTTTATTTTCTTAATTTTTTTAACGATAGATTTTAGATGGAAACACAATTTTCTTTTACTTTCATTTCTTTGCATGTACCATTTATATATGGTGTGATATATAACTATCAAAATTGGTAGGGATCACCCTAGTTTTAACAATTCTTATCTATATATTTCAAATATAAAAAAATAGATACAGAAAAAAGAAATCAGTGCAGTTACCAAAATCATGTTTTTGAACATGAAAGTAGGAAATGATATTTCAACCAAAGTACTGTTTTCAAGCCCTTCCAAGTTTTTAAATCTATCCCAACTTTTTCAAAAATAAGGAGTGTAATCGCTCAGTATATCCAAACAACCTGAAATTTGCACTATTGTTTATGTAAGCACTCTTTAGTTCTAAGTCACTTTCTGTCTAATGTTACATGGCCTGTAGTAAGTGTTTACAGCTTAGAATTTTAGTGGTATCTATATATTGGTTATGAATGAACTTACAGTCAAGCTTCACCTGAAGGAAAACGGGTCAAAAACCTATATGTATAGTGGTATATATTATGCACCCCTTCTCATAAAATAAAATCTTGAAAAAAGTGTACATTATATTCGGCAAAATACAGTAACTGATTTTGGAAATAGTCAAAATAAGTTTAGGGTTGGGGGTAAAAACTAGGGACAGTCGGGTAACCGGAACCACACATATTTTTTATTTGGTCTAATCAAGATACCTTGGTGTCAATCCTGCAAGTTGCAATACAGAGCACTTAGTTCTTTCCATGCAAAAAAGGCGCACAAGGCTGCAGCACTTTCTCTGCAAACTAGTGTCCTTCTTGGCTTCTGTATAAATATTTTGTTTTTATACGCATGGGATGGTAACCCCAGCCTATGCGAAAGTTTTTTGAACCACACACGACATTCGGTCCTGTGTAATCAATGAACACACAAGACTGAACCAAATTTTGTCAGACCGAAAAACCTAATGTAAACAAGAGGCCCATGGGCCTATAATTGCTCTTCTGATACATTGTAGAACAGGCAAAAATTCTCACTAACCAAGATTCATCAATTAACAAAGTTTGATGATGTTAAGTCAAATAGTACCTGAAAATTTAAATGTAACTGTCCAAAAGTAGGTCACAGTGACCTACTTTTGGTCGACACACTGAAGACTTAAGATGCATCAACTGACAAGTCAAATAGTATTCAAATATAGCCGTCAAATTCCAAAAGAAGGCCACAGTGACCTTCTTTTTGGTCGACACACTCCAAAGACTCAAGATACATCAACTGACAGACTTTGATAACTGAAGTCAAATGGTAACTGAAATATTCAGATATAAACATCAAATTCCAAAAGTAGGTCACGGTGACCTACTTTTTGGTCAACAAACTATGAAGACTCAAGATGCATCAACTGACAAAATTTTATGATCCTAGCTTTCATAGTGTCCAAAGTATGCATCTAAAATTGAAAATGTGAAATTTGAATGTCTGCAAAATTCAAAAAGTAGGTCACTGTGACATACTTTTTTTATAAATATGTTTCGAGGCCTCTAGACACATCAACTTACAAGGTTTGATGATTCTAAACCTCTCAGTATCTGAAATAACAACCTAAAATTTATTCATAAATGATTAGCCATAAAATTCAGAAAGTAGGTCATGGTGACATACTTTTCACATGATACAGTTCATGGTCCCATGATCCATCAACTGACAACTTTTGATGATCATAGGCTCAAAAGTGTCCAAGATATGCATCAAAATCCATTTAATAATAATTACCTGCGAAATTCAAAAAGTAGGTCACCATGACCTACTTATGAGACAACATGATATTAGGTCCTAAGATGCATCAACTGACAAAATTTTATGATCCTAGTCCTTATACTAAGCAAAATATCAAAGTTTTAACAAAACAAAATTTAAGGTCAACTTTGAAGTGACCTTGAGACCACAACATTTGCCCCAGAATGATGCCTTGAACAATTTTTTTTTATCTACAACCTATCCTCATCCTTATGCATAAGTTTGGTGATAATTTTCCCAGTGGTTCTTGAGAAGATTTTTTTAGCAACCACTACTTTTGTTTGCATTTTCCTAATTATCTCCCCTTGTTAAAGGGTCACAACCCTAGGGCCAATGATACCCTGTGACAAATTTGACAAAAATTGACTAAGGGGTTCTTGAGATATAGCCCTTTTTCCAAAAAGTTGACGCACACCGCACGTCAGAAGAGCTAAAAAGAGAAACACGTGAAAATGCAGAACCAAGGAAATCTTATTTATTATACTAGTAATACTATACCAGGGATCGCTCCTGCATAATACTTTAGACGGTTTTAATCACATTCATTTACGTATTTGGATTTGTGCAATATTTTTTACTTATAACAAACATTTAAATGACTCTGCGTCAAAATAGCCAAGCTCAAAACCAGACACTGAGACATCGGACATTCTTGTCTGGTGTAAAAAAAAATGACGCATCGGACCTGAGGCACTGCACATCGGTCAAGTCCAACGTCTTTCGCATAGCCTGCAACCCAGACCCAAGTCCTAACCTGAAGGACCAAGGGTTTTCTGTAGCGGTCTCTTTTCCTTAGACAACTACATTCCAATGCTCACAAGCTCCATCTGCCTGGTTTGGAATCAGTTTTCCTTCTCTAAGGAGATTAATGGCAAACCTAGCCAACCATTTGCCCTTGTGAAGTCAGTCTGGGGTCAAGTGGTGCCCAGTATCCATCTGCTCCCACGAGGAGGCATTGCGTAGGACTTGCTGTGGAGAGGCTATGTACTGACATAAGAAGGCTTATATATTGCGAAGCTCAGTAGTTGTTGTTTACATTGCAGATAAAACTGCCGACTTTTTGTGATTGGATCCCTAAAAATGCATGGGGTGAAACCCACTCCCCTGGGGAAAATTTCTGAATTCGCTCATATATATATATAGCTGTGTTTGCTCTCAATGTTACAGTAGTTCCGTCAACATATTGCAAAATAAACCAATATTTCTTTATAGTTTAAGTTTTTAATATAGTAGTACTGCACTTGCACCCTCAAATTTATGGAACGCCAAATTAACATAAACTCAAATAATTGAAGATATCTTCAATTATTTGAAGATATCATCAATTCTATTATTGCTCTCTTTAATTGAATTAATGCGTGCATTAAATCAATTATTGACAGTGATTTTTTTATGTTTTTCAAACTACCACCCCTACTTTGGAATTGGGAAAAATTACCGACATTTTCCTCGAATTAGGAAAACTCATTCATAGTAAATTAAAATGGTAAAAATGCATAAAAATAATCAAACAACAAAAAATGTTTTTGTTTGAGGTTTATTTCAGATCTGATTTAAATAAGATATCTTTAATTATTTACAATGCTTTTGTATAAGGAATAAATGCACACATCAATTATTTTAAAGAGAGCAACAATTCAATTAAAGAGATCATTAATTCAACTGTGGATATGTTGAATTGAAGATATCTTTAATTATAGCAAGTGCAGCGAGCCAGCGCTTTGAAGCGCTGGCTCGTACTGCGAGTTCTAATGACTAGAGCACGGGAAATAATCCGAGCTAAATCTAAACCTCTAACAAGGAAAATTTTTTTACGCCGATTCCAGAAGTCCCTTATCAAAAATGGCGGAGATCTCGCAAAGTCGCACCTTGGAATATGATTGTGAACTTACGTGGGTTATCATCCTAATCTTGTGGCCCCCTAGCTTCAAAATTCAGTGCACCATTAGGCGAAATGTTTAGCGAAGTGCAATTTTTATGAAAGGCAGGTTAAGATGATGTGTGACGTCATGTCTACGTTTTGACGTACGTCATAATAAGACTGACAGTGGCGGATCTAAATATGTACTTGTTATTTCCATTTGTAAAACTACCAGGACAATATTGAATATACGTAAACATTTAATATGGCATTGAATACAAAATGTGTATAATCGACTGCAAACCACAAATCTGATTAAAATACTAAATTCTCAATGGGAATTTATTATTCTAACAAGGCAAAAGGTTAAATTGTTAGAATATGGGAAGGAACACAGGTACTGAATTAGTGCTATTTAAAATTTCACAAAATATCTATGGAATTTGGTCGGATTGAAAACATGTTTTTTATTATTATTATTTTTTTCGCGACTAAAAATAATAAGAGCTTCTGTGAATCCATTTCCTTTTAATTAACATGTCCGGTAATGCAAACCACGATGACCCCCCCCCCCCCCCCCCCCCCCATGATAACCAACCATGACACTTGCTATTAAAGACTGAAAAATCATAAATTAATTCTGGTTTTGTGAATAATCTTAATTAATATATCCTTAAAACAACAGTGGAGAGGGACTTAAATATGTTGCAATTTTATTCAATAATTATATGTGAATGCTGAAATATTTCATCATTGTGTTAACTAGGATTATGTATACTGTACAATATTATAAAAATTGTTCTAATTTTCTCTTTTGGAACATACCATTGCTACATGTACAAGGGGATTATCATATGAATTTCATTTGAATAAAAATTAGATAGGAGCGCATGGTGGTGAGTGGGGGTGATCCGCGCATATATGTAAAATGCCCAATAGTTGAATTTATCGATTTATTTAATTTATCATTATATTGGAATGCGTTAATGTATAGGCCTATACATCTTTTAATGATTTTTAATATAAAACCCTGGGAGAAAACTAAACATGAAGCACCGTCAACATATTATAGTTGCTCTCTCTAAAAGAATTATTGCTCTCATCAAATGAATTAATGTGTGCATCAAGGGGTGTCAATTTGATATTTACTTCAATGTACGTCATTTTCATGCAAATTCGGAATGTCCTTTTTGAACGGTTTTAAAAATATGTGGAAGGTGCACGCACTTGAATCAAACAGAAAGCGGTCAGGACAATAATTAGTTCCAGTAAGGCTAAAGTCGCAGAAAATCATGAGAAAATGAAACATAGTAAATGTGACTTAGATGAAGAATCAGGCAGTGAAACTGAGCTGGAACAAAATGAAAAAGAAAACAAAATTCTAATTGAAAAGCTTGACGTGCATGAATTTGAAAAAGAATATAATTAAACTATGAACAAATTACCAAACCGAATTTGTGTCTATTATTTATTTTTAAATAACATTGAATATTGCACGATAAATTTCGGTCTATAGGAATTTGTTGTGGTCTATAGGAAATAAAATGACTATGGACCGAAAGTCTATAGGACTTTAAAGTTAGTTTCGCACACTGTCAATTCAATTATTGCTCTCATCAATTGATTTAATGCACGCATTATATCAATTATTTCTCTCTTCAATTGAATTGTAGCGCGCATTAATTCATTTGAAGAGATCATTAATTAAAAAAAAGCACGCATCAATTCAGCTGAAGAATTAATGCTTTCATGAATTCAATTAATGCACGCAATAATTCAGAATTGAAGATATCAGAAGAGATCTTTAATTAAATCGTTGTGCGCATCAAATGAATTGATGATATCTTCAAATAATTAAAGATATCTTTAATTATTTGAGTTTATGTTAATTTGGAGCTCCATACAAATTAAGTCAGAAAAAATGGGATGGTCTAGCAGCTGAAAAAAGATTGGCTTGGAGAATTTAAAACATGAAAGACTTGTGCTACAAAAACAGTAAGACATAACAACAACGTAGATTCATGAGAGAGATGCTGAAATTTAATTTTCTGTTTGATTTAAAATCCCGTTTAGTGTTTACGGTTTCGCAAATCTAAATTTAGTGACTTAATCAAAAGTAATGTAAATTTAATGACAGCGAATGAATGGGAAAATCGTTGTTCATTCATTATATGAAGTTTTATTAATAAACATAAGGCATATATACCTGTGCTGAACAGCATCCACCCATTTCAACGCAGCAGTGTCAGTACTATGATTACTAATTCAAAACAATAATAATGGAATTTTTATATTAGCCAAGTTCCCGAGGCCTTCCGAATGTAAGTCTCAATCATCCGGACGCACTGCGAATTGCGATTGCGTCTTGATGATCAAGATTGAGCTAGTGGTAGGACTAATTGACCAAATAACAACTTAAGAATAAAACAATATGAATTTATGAAGACATAGCTATTTTTCCAAAGTTTTATAAAAATACTATATATCTTTACTGTCAAGTTGACTAAATATATCTTCAAACTGCTGTATACTGAGATATAGACCAAGATCACACTATGATTTGTTGTTTTGATAAAAACATTTAGACACATAACACAAGTCTCCTTTAATTAGAATAGTAGTTTGAATTGAAATTTTATGATATATAATACCCCCAAACAATAAATATAATGATGTTATACTTTGTTTGGTGTTTTTTAATTTGTTTGTTTGAATGTTTTTACATTCAACAAGGCATATAGCCTTCCAGCGGGTATTTAGACTAAGTGGAAAGAGCACGTTGATTCGACTGTCATCAAAGCAATATTGATCAAAATGGGCAAATTAAACGTGACAATGCTTCGATACTTATCGAAGGAAGATTTTAGAGTACTTACATCGGTAAGACTTGTTTATTTTAGTCTTAATCGTTAGTAAAGGATCATACACACCGGGGAAAGGTAAAGAAGGTATTGGTGAAAAGGGGGGGGGGGGGGGGGGGGGGGGGGTAATCTCAGCGACTTCTGGAGTGCGTTCGAGATCGTCGTTCTTCGTATGAGTACAAATTCCTGTCCAGTGTTTTCCATTCATTTCATTTGAACAGGCCCATTTAGAATTGTAACAGGCCGGGGGGGGGGGGGGGGGGTATGGAAATTTTGGAAAATTAGACGCAAAATCCTGCATTCTGAGGCATTTCAGGGGGCAAAATGACCCTTGTTCATATGCCACTTTTTAACCTACATTTTTAAATATATACCAAAGGGTTGAACATTTTTACCTCAGACAAGTTAGTCACAGTGGTGTTAAATACACACCTTTGCGATGTTTTGACTGGAAGAAATCATGTAATGTATTCATTCGACGCTTCATTATTTTTCACTGCCATGTGCTTCTCACGCGCAAGGTGAGAGTTTAAAATATCGTCCAATCAAAATCGCCGTTTCAAAAAGCTCTCGATAAAAACATAAACAAGGAAGAAATATGAAAGATATTTATAGCCAACCAATTGCTACCGCATACATTCTTTGCAAAGATCGATCGTGTAAATCAACATCACTGAAATTGACAACATATTATTTTTTGATTTTTTATATTTGAACCGGCCAGAAAATCGTTTGAAATGGTCAATTTGGCCGGCGGCCGGTTCTTAGGGAAAACACTGCTGTCGATCCGGAACACCGAGTACACAACCCGAGGTGCAAGAACTTACACCACCTCTGTAGGTAGTGTGGTCGAAGAACACGTTCGTGCGCACATGACATGTTCTCGTCGTTCGAAACTCCAAGAACGGAGCACGAGAACAACGGGAACGGCGACCTCGAACGCACTCTCCAGGAGTAAGAGTTCTTCTGGTACGAGTTCTCCAGGATTGACAGGAATTTGTACTCGTACGAAGAACGGTGATCTTGAACGCACTCCTGGAGAACTCGTACCCAGGAGAACTCTTACTCAGAAATTTGGTTAAGAGTACCCGGGTACGACTTCTCCAAGAGAAGTCGTACTCATCAATATCTGGGTACGAGTTCTCCTGGAGAAAAACTTTGTCAATTTTATTATGAAAATCTGGGTACGAGTTCTCCTAGAGAATTTTATTATGATAATCTGGGTACGAGTTCTCCAGGAGAAAAAACTTCGTCATTTTATTTGATAAATCTGGGTACGAGTTCTGCTGGAGAAAAACTTTGTCATTTCTGTCCTAAAAATCTGGGTACGAATTCTCCTGGAGAAATTTTTTTTTTCATTTCTATATAAAAATCTGGGTACAAGTTCTCCTGGAGAAAAAAAAATTTGTTAGTTTATCAAGTATCAACATGGCTACGTCAACAAACGAAATCATTTGAAGCTGGGAGTTTTCAGGTCGTATGGGGCTTTAATGAATATTTGAAGGTATGTTTAGACACAAGTATAGTAGGAAAATATGTAAGGAATTTTTTTATATTAAATTTATGAGACAGCAACTCAAGAATACAAAGATATATAAGGCCTCAACCGTGTGCAGCTTTTTGTGTGCTGTAAATTGAAGGTTTTTATAAGGGGTGGATCTGTAGCTCTCTGTTATGTCAAAATATTTTTTCAGAGAGCTACAGTTCCAGGGTTTGATATTAACTTTTTTGAGCACTAGACCAATCGGGCTACTTCAAATGATTTTTGCTGGACCTGACTTTACATCCACTAGCCCTGACCAACTTTCCAGAAAAAATCTGATGATTCTCCATATCTAAATACTTAATTTAAATGACAAATGATAAGTTGAACCAAAATGCATTTAATTGTCTCAAAAAAATCTTTAGTCTCGTCATACAATTTGATGCTTTTACTTTCAAACATATTTTCGGTTTCTTTAAATTCTTACCGGCACATAAATTCTTTATTCCATTTAGAATAAAATGACCTCAATATTTTTTTTAAATTTCTATTTCATAAGCCCTGCTTTGTTTCTTCCCAAAGTTTTCCTTTTTTTCTCTTTCTTGGGACATCTTTTGTTTCCTTGAGGACAAGAATTCGTATTTGAATATAGACATTCCCGCACATATGTAAACATCGAAAAATTGTTGTTTACGACGTAATTCATTAATTTGATAAACACTTTCTTATATTCATTTCAAATGAACTGTTTTTTTTTTTAATGAAAATGAATTCAATAATTCTATTGAACCAAAACATAACTCTACACACATTAACATTGTGTAGATGTCGTAGAACATAACTTCCGACCGCGACTTATTAGAACTAAAAATAGAGATTATGTCATCATGCAGTTCAAAATTGCTTGCAAACTCTTTACAGTTTTTAAAAAAAAAAAAATATCTTATGATTTTCTTAAATTTGTTTATTTTTTAAACATAACCAGTCGGACTAGTAAATCGACATTTTACCCGACCTTACCTATCATTTAGTAGACTCGGTCAGTTGGACGTGCCTTAGTGTCAAGCCCTGAGTTCTGCAGCTATAGTTAGTAATGATTTGCTTATTTCCTTCAAAGAAGAGGGGCATATTGCTTTGCACCTGTCAGTCAGTATGTAGACCACATATTGTCCACTCAATATCTGAAAACCATTTACTTGATTGTAATGATATTTCATATGTGGGTTGTTTATAAGTAGAAGAGGAACCCTATTGTTTTTCTGGTAAAAAAAAAAGTCAAAGGTCAAGGGTCAATCTACTCTGAACATACAAGGATACTGTCCGCTCAATATCTGAGAACCCTTTGCTTGACAGACATCAAACTTGGTACACTGGTACATCTTCAGGAAAAGACGACCCCTATTGATTTTGAGGTCACATGGTCAAAGGTCAAGTCAAGGGTCAAACTGGACATAGGAATATACTGTCCACTTAATATCTTGAGAACCCTTTGCTTGACAGACATCAAACTTGGTACACTGATACATCTATTGATTTTTAGATCACATGCCATGGTCAAGGGTTAAACTGGACATAGTAATATATTGTCTCCTATATTTTAAGAAGAGTTTGCTTGATTAACATCAAACTTGGTACACTGGTATAGCATAAGGAGTAAATGACCCCTATTGATTTTTAGGTCACATGGTCAATCCCCTCCTGACATAGGAAGATATTGTCTGCTCATTATTTTGAAATGGTGATTTTACTATCAATTAAATTATGCCTGTGTATAACCCTTTTCAATTTTGCACCATGGGGGGCATTATTATATGTTTTACAAACATCTCTTGTTTTCTTTGAAATTCAACAGAAACCTACTGTAAACGTATTATATTTGGCGTGTACGATATTTGGCGGAAATCGTTTTTTCAAAAATTTAGCGCATTCCTGAATTACTTTAAACATCTAGATTTACGGATGGCATTTAGCGATGTACTTGATTTAGCGGAAGCTGCGTTCCACCAAAGGCGCTAAATAGAATACACAGCCAAATGTAATACATTTACAGTATTCTGTGACGAAGCCATAGCTAAACTGAAATACTTTTTTTATGAATGTAAAAACAACAAGACTACAGTTCATATTAAGTAATTATCTTGTTTATTTAAAGACTTGGATCTTTCTGTCCAGGTGGACACCTGTGATTGATAAAGACCAATTCTCTGCATCACTGACCACGTGTACCCATGGTGGTTTATCAAGATAATGAACACTTTGAAAGAGACTTTTGTAGTAAAAACACCATGGCAAATTTGGTGTTTTAACAAGAAATTTAAGAAATAGGAAAAACGTTCTTAGAAAAATGCGGCGTTATAACGAAAATGGCAATGAATGGAGTGGCGATAATTCAAGAATTAACTGTAGATACTTGATTTTCATGTGGGTTTTTTATATAAAGGAAATGTAGTATACAATTATCACTAATGACTTGTGAAACATGCCAGTTGAATGTGGTCATTTACCAGAAATTTCTGTTACATGTACTTTAACTGATTGTGAGAGGTGTGTTTAGAGGCACTGACAGCCAACATGTTGTCATTTACATGGATAAACATTGCTGTAGGTTGAGATGGGTATGAAAAACCACGAGCTTGTTCCTTCCCCATTGGTGGCTTCCATAGCACATCTTCATGGTGGTGGCTGTCACAAGGTTCTCAGAGAGCTTAACAAACACAGACTTGTGGCTTATGAACGTAGTGGCCAAAGATGTAAGAAACTTTACTGTTGTTGATTCATTACTTTGATTGCAAAAAAGATGATTTAGAATATAATGTTTTTCTTTTTAAAAACAACAAAATTATGATTGTGCAATTTACCTGCTATGATAAATAGTTCTTGGTTGCTATCAGTTACACCAGAGCATCGTCAGCTGATTCCAGAGATTTTTAGAATACATACTAAACAGAAAGTTCATTTAAAGATTTCATTTACACATTTTATTTTTGGTAATAATGTATGTGTAGTATTTGTGTACTTTGTTGCAGTTGAGGGATACAGATTAACAGTATCGGGCTATGACTATTTGGCACTAAAAGCTCTAGCCAACAGAGACGTTATTTACTCTCTTGGAAACCAGATCGGTGTGGGCAAAGAGTCAGGTAATTTCTGAGATACCTTCATTTATTTCACATGAAGAGCTCTCAATGAAAAAGAGACCATTGGCACTAGATGTTGATTTTTTTTTAAGGGGAAAGGCAAGCTTTCAAAAATACTTAAAATTAAAAGTCGGTAAATTCAATTGAATCCACTACCAAATTAATGTTAAATGCACAACAAATAAAATTAAATGAATATTTTACATATCTCAGTCCAAGTATCTGTAGGTACCTTAAGTCATCCAAGTGACCTATTGCTCTCCATGTTTGCCTGTCGGTTGTCTGTAAACTTTTGAACATATTAAGCTTCTTCTCTGGAACGAACCATTTACAAAAATCTCTACAACTGCACACATGTAAGAAAAACTAAATGCAAGTTATGTAGAGGAGGAAGGCCTCTATTAAAATTGTAAATTTCATGATCCCCAAGGTAGAGGTTCTACTCCAGGGCAGGGTCAAACTTGGTATATTTAAGCAATGAATTTTTTTTTTTTGAAAGATGTAGTCTCATAAATGCAATGGTGTGTATATACTAATTGAATAACGCGCTAACTTTGTTAGTGTTAAATCTATCATGGCGCTGTGCCATGCCCTTTTTGGCTGGCACCATGCCCTTTTTAACTGCGCCATGCCCTTTTTTCTCTATAATTTTTTTTAAAATATCTGTTAATATAAACAATTATTCTTTATTTCATAAGGTTGATTGAAAAGTTTAAAATCAAGGCAGCAGGTATAACTTTTAAAGAGGCTAAATGATCAATCTATTACTATCATAGTATGATACAATGAAAGTGCCCCGAAATTGTATTGTCGCGACGAAACGTGCCCTTTTGAAATAAGATATGTGTGCCCTCACTAGATCCTAGATTTAACACTACTATGTTTTGCACACACCACTGCAGTTATGGGACTACATCTTTCAAAAAATGATAATTCATTGCTTATATTTACATTTTAAAAACCTTTTTTAATGTGTGCATTTTTCACATATATCTCAAATCTCCTGCCTAATTCTTTGGGTAAGTAGCAATTAACAGAACAGCCGTGGAAAGCAAAATGTGATGTCATAACGTAAGAGAAAAGAGTGCGCAATGCTGAAAAAATTTGATAGTCCAATTTTTTAATTGATTTTTGATAAATAATAATCAACTTATTTACAAAGTTTACAATCTCAACTGGGTTTAAACAGTTCCAGTCTATCCAATTGTAAACAGCGTAGGTATAGTCACTATAGGTGTTAGTCGGCCATGTTGTCACTTTGCGAAATTGAAAGTACAATTACTAAAAGAAGAATGTTGAAAATCCTGCACTTGGATTAATTTCTTGTTTTTGTTTGGTGATATTGACCACTTATTAGAGGTAAGATCAACATATCTGACATCGAATGAGACGGGAATGGACAACAAATCTTTGTTTTCATTCAGCACACATGTGGTCGAGCACGTTTGTCTGTAATAATAATAGTAGGAGTCCTCTACCATACCACCCCTATAAGGGGGAATAATAATTCTATTATTAAGTTGTATGGTACAAGACCTCTACCATTATTGTTACAAAATCACTGGTTGAAGTGTTCCTGTGGGCTGAGATGCAGACGACATGCTCGACAGTGTTCATGTGCCAAACAGATTTATAGTGATTCGGTCTTTGCAGTTATAGGCAAATATCATTCAAAATTCTCTAATGCATTTTATCACAGGATTAAAGAGTAAATGTAAATATATATAGTGTATATGTGTAAAGCATTTAAATGTTTTCTTTAATGTTATTGATACTAATTTGAAACTTTATAGATTTAGAAGGATTAAGTAGTCCTTTACCAAAATTGTAAATTTTATGATCCTAGGGGGTAAGTATTTGGTTCCAGGGTGGAGCCAAAATTATTATAGTGATTTTATCAATTGCAAGACTCCTAGAAGTTTGCTGATATATGGTATAAAAACTAAATGCATGATTAGAAAAAGCAGAAAAGAATGTACCAAAATTGTGAATTTTGCATCTCCAGGGTTTTAAGTTTTAAGAAAACATCTTGTTTTATATGTGTACTTTTGCTGATATCCAGAACAGGAATTTTTTTTCAAGATTTCATAGCCTTGGAACTAGTGATACTTTAAACTAATACTCAGGTGACCGATAAGGCCCGTGGGACCCTTGTTGAAATAAAAAGAAATTGAAGATAGATTTTTTTTTTTTATTCGTGTAATTTTAAACATTCCTCTCTATTTTGCAGATATTTACATTATAGCAGATGCAGAAGATCATCAATATGCATTAAAACTTCACAGGTAGTGGTATATGTTTCAGACTCATACAGCCCTGCATACTTAAAACACATGTATAATTGGTAGGTAATTGATTAATTTCATATCAACTTGTGAGAGAAAACATTTGAGTTATTAAGACATTGAGGTATTTAAAAATCAAACAAACAAGATTGTCCATGATAACACAAGTGCAAATTTTACTGATTGTCAGTGCCATTGTTTTAAGCAAATTATTTTACATGTGTTACGCAGACTGATTCTGATTGGATAGTGGATCTAAGGGAAGACCAATCAGACAGTCAGTGGTTTACTCAATACTGCCAATGTGATTTTCACAATTTGAAGGGCGTAAAATTAAAAATTTAACATCTATGAATGATGAAATAAATCATTTCAAGTTTATTCGCAAGATTTACAATCTAATTTTACATGAAACTGCATATGCAGAGTTTATGGAGTGGATTTTCAAGAGGCTGAATTCAATTAGTTTGACAAGATTATACTGATAGTTTTTTTTTTGTATGCTAAGCAATTTGAGATCAACAAAATCAATAAAAGTTAAAAGCAGACTATCACTTTGGAATAGTTTAGTAGTCTTCTGCTCAGTGTGAGGTCTCTATTTTGTGCATTTATCAGGTTAGGAAGAACCTCCTTCCGACAGCTAAAAAACAAACGAGATTATCACAAACACAGGAATAATGTGTCCTGGCTCTATCTTTCACGTCTTGCTGCAATGAAGGAATATGCTTACATGAAGGTAACGATTTCACATTTGTCAGTTAAATAACTATTAATATCTCCTTGCTTTACGTCTGTTTGACAGACCCGTTTGTTTCGTTTCAAAATTTTACTGAGTACTGTCTAGTGTCTGAACATCTGTAAATTAAGATATATAGGTGAAATAAAAAGTATCGTACAATGTTCTTGTATCTTGATTTCTATACACAAATCAGAATATTTCTTTTACATAGTCAAGATTCATTAAAGAAATTGAAAACTATTGAAGTAAAGATGTCTCATGGACTAAACTCTTCAGAATTTCTCTCCAGGCGCTGTATGACAGAAAGTTTCCAGTTCCCAAACCAATTGACTTTAACAGACATGCAGTGGTAATGGAGCTCATCAGTGGCTACCCCTTGTTAGTATTGAATCTTATATACAATGGGTGTAAAATACTTACATTTTCATCGTTAGAGCTGATATCAAAGTACTTTGAACAATGCTCATCTTTTTAGTGGAAGACAAAAGATAACCAGACCAAACTTTTTTTATCATCTTTTGTATTTCTCTTGATTTATTCACATATTTTTCCACTTCTCAAATACTGCTTTACCATTTTCAGCTAAACTTGGTACACTGTGTTTTAGGCCATTTAATATATTCAGTTGGGCATGGCTAAATTCCAATGAATACATGTAATTGCTTGGCAATTGTGGAAGAATGACTGTATTTCTTTGGCAGTAGGGCTTACCTTTAAGTTGGATATAGGGCTTTTTAGTTTAAATTTAACACCCAAAAATCTTACTTATACATGTAGGTGAGTACATGTGGTACATGTATTTCTAAACAATATAAACATCTGTCCAGAAATTGTGTATAGAACAAATGGCATGGAAATTGAAGTAAAATTTTATATATTCAATCATACTCATTTAAAAAAGTATCCTTTTTTCTTTCCTTCAGAAGATAGTTCTGTAGGCAAGGGTAAACTTTAAAAGCATCATGTTCACAGCCGAGCCTCGGTAATTCTGGCACTTTGGTTCCAGCAAAAATTTTCTGAATAAATCAAGCATTGCATGAAATACATACATAACATAATCATTTAAAAGTTTCCTAATAAGAAATTGGTTACAATTAGTGGAATTAATACACATATGCAATAATCATGATGTAGCATTAATTCCATTGTGTGATTGTGCCGACCCATAGTTCTTGGTTTATTCCTTTCCTTCATAATAATGCCTTTGGACACCTACCATGATTTGCATGGAGACGCCTTTGGACGCCTTTAAGACTTTTCACATTCGATCTCTTTAAAAATAATGACTGTCAGCAAGGTCCAAAGTCAGCGCACAATTTGAAATATCCTTTTCTTTCTATTTCTCGAGTTATCAAAAGTTCAATACATTATTTATTTTATAATTACCGATACAAATTGATGGGAAAAATTAACATGATACAAAAATTGTCATTTTCATTTCGATGCTTGTATTTTCATAACTGCATTTTGTCTTCGTATTAGCAAATGCATGTAAAAATGACATAGACATATCATTGGAAATGTACTATCAATGGAAATCATGATGGAAATTTGTTGAGTTACACATAGCCAACTTGTTAAAGATGATGAGGTAAAACTGAAAGAAAGTCATGTGTCATCTTCGTGTTGTGTATTCCTAAAACGTTGATGATTTCGTTAAGGATTTATATTGCGAATCATGCATCGACTTCTAAAGGGTGTATACCATAAGTGTTTAATAGAGTATACATCAAATAAACATCTGTACCCCCGACTAATTTGTGTAAAATATTAAAGTTTGTAAATATATAGAGATAAAAACTTTATCATCATTTATTAAAAGTCTGCAATAGAATAAGGTACATAAAAGTACTTGAACTCAATTAGAATTCTTATGTTCTCACCCAACTTTTTAACTCACCTGAGCCAAAGGCTCAAGTGAGCTTTTCTGATCAAAATTTGTCTGTTGTCTGTCGGTCTTGGTGTCGTTGTAAACTTTTCACATTTTCATCTTCTTCTCAAGAACCACTCGGCCAATTATAACCAAACTTGGCCAAAAGCATCCTTGATAAAGGGCTTTCAAGTTTTCTCAAATGAAGGGCCATGCCCCCTTCAAAGGGGAGATAATCACAAAAATGCAAAAATAGGGTAGGGTAATTTAAAAATATTCTTATCAAGAACCAATGAGCCAGAAGAGCTGAGATTTACATGAAAGCTTCCTGACATAGTGCAGATTCAAGTTTGACCAAATTATGGTCCCCGGTGGTAGGTTGGGGCCACAATAGGGGATCAAAGTTTTACATAGAAATATATAGGGAAAATCTTTAAAAATCTTCTTCTCAAGAGCCAATGAGCCAGAAGAGCTGAGATTTACATGAAAGCTTCCTGACATAGTGCAGATTCAAGTTTGTTCAAATCATGGCCCCCGAGGGTAGTTTGGGGCCACAATAGGGGATCAAAGTCTTACATGGGAAATTGGGAATAAATAGAAAAAACCTTTTAAAATCATCCTCTCAAGAACCAATGGGCCAGAGGAGCTGAGATTTACATGAAAGCTTCCTGACATAGTGCAGATTCAAGTTTGTAAAAATCATGGCCTCCAGGGGTAGGTTGGGGCCACAATATACGGATTAAGGTTTTACATGCAAATATATATGGAAAATCTTCAGATATGGGCCAAGGTAACTGAGGTGAGCAATGTAGCCCTTGGGCCTCTTGTATCAACAAATCTTTTCTGCCTTGATTTCATTGAATGCACATGGTATGGACTGGCTTGAGGATGGAGAGTTTTAGACAAACTATCGTCTGCTTTGTCGGTACCACCTTCTTCTGTCAACTTGCCATGAATGGAATCAGCATTTCAAACTTGAAATTCCTTTTTCAATGCACCTTTGAATTCTTTTTTACAAGTTAAACTAAATCCAAGTACCCAAGTTAGAAATGGATTGGAAGCTACTGAATGTGTACATTTGACTTGTCAAGGAGAAAAAGTAAACCAAAAAATTTGCACCAAATGTATTTTGCAACCAATTGCAAGTGCACTAAAATTTATTTGCGCCAATGTCTTAGCACTTGCATTGTGCTGTTAAAGATGTGTATGTGCCAAATTTTCTTTTTTTACAGTATTTCACATGTGTATTCCTTATGACAAGACCTATCTTTTGGTACCAAAGTTTTTGATCTCATGACCTTGACCTTGGGGTTTGACCTACTTTTGAATTATTTTTTTTTACCTTGGCCATTATCAACATGGCTACCATACTGGGAATCGGTGTTTTACCAACACATCTTCTTTAAGCAGAGTTATTATAAGTGTGTGGAGATAGTTGAAACCAATGTACAATTGTAAAATTATTTGCTATAAAACATTTCAGGTGCAACGTTAAGAGTGTGGCTGACCCAGCTCAAATGTACCATGACTGTATGGAACTGATTGTGAGACTGGGGAACTGTGGGGTAATCCATGGGGATTTCAATGAGTTTAATTTGATGATTGATGATGATGGACATGTTACCATGATTGATTTTCCACAAATGATTTCCACATCTCATCTAAATGCAGAATGGTAGGTTTTATTTTTTTTATGCCCCCATAATCTGAGATTCGGGGGCATATACAGTCAAACCTTGTTATCAAGAACTCATTTGGGCCAAGAGAAATCATTGGGATATCCAAGGGTTTAAGATATTGATGTTAAAATACATAAAGACATACATTTGTATCCTTGGTATTCGAGATATCGATGTTTGAGATATGGTTGTTTGTTTTACACCCATACCGAGACACTACCAGCTGCAGTTGAAATATCACAAATTTAGACCTATGCTTAGTGGTCAGGGTCATAGCATGGAGGGTTCTTTAACGTGCCAACACCTGCAGTGACTGACTCGGAATCTCCATTTTAAAGGTCAAATCTGATGATCCGTGATTCTCGCTGCTAAATGTTGAGCATTTGATGAAGGAACAACAACTATCTATGTTTACGTCTGGACATGAGCGGGGCTTGAGCTCATGCCCTCCCAGTATAGGGATTTCACATTTCACGTGTATTCCTTGTAAGAGGACCTTTCTTTGGGTAGCTATCTGCAAATGTTTTTGACCTCCTGACCATTGCAATACTTTTGAAAAACTTTAACCTTGGCCATAACTTTTGAACGGTTAGTGCTAAGGCTTTCATATTTCACATGTGTATTCCTTATGACAAGACCTTTCTTTGGGTCCCCAGAGTTACATGTACTTTGCTGCCTTTACAAACACATCATGTTATGAAATGAAGATGCTGAATATTTTTTTCATTGCCATATGGATTTAATCAGTACATTTCTCTTTCTCTTTATTTGTAACAGGTATTTTGACAGAGACGTGAATTGTATCAGAGATTTTTTTGTGAGAAGATTCCATTATGAGAGTGAACGTCATCCAAAATTTTCTGATTTGAGGTACAGTATATTTTCTCATAATGTGTAGTGTTAATTTTCTGATTTGAGGTACAGTATATTTTCTCATTATATGTAGTGTTAATTTTATACTGATTTCTTAGCAGAAAAATCAAAGTGGATTGAACTTTAGTTGTCAAACAAAACTCCTCACAAACCTTGGCTTATCCACTTTCCTCACAAATCTTGGCTTATCAACTGTCCTCACAAATCTTGGCTTATCAACTCTCCTCACAAAGTTTGGCTAATCCACTCTCCTCACAATCTTGGCTTATCCACTCTCCTCACAAATCTCGGCTTATCCACTCTCCTCACAAATCTTGGCTTATCCACTCTCCTCACAAACCTTGGCTTATCCACTTTCCTCACAAATCTTGGCTTATCCACTCTCCTCACAAATCTTGGCTTATCCACTCTCCTCACAAATCTCGGCTTATCAACTCTCCTCACAAAGTTTGGCTAATCCACTCTCCTCACAATCTTGGCTTATCCACTCTCCTCACAAATCTCGGCTTATCCACTCTCCTCACAAATCTTGGCTTATCCACTCTCCTCACAAACCTTGGCTTATCCACTTTCCTCACAAATCTTGGCTTATCAACTCTCCTCACAAAGTTTGGCTAATCCACTCTCCTCACAAATCTCGGCTTATCCACTCTCCTCACAAATTTTGGCTTATCCACTCTCCTCACAAATCTTGGCTTATCCACTCTCCTCACAAATCATGGCTAATCCACTCTCCTCACAAATCATGGCTAATCCACTCTCCTCACAAATCTTCAACTTACTTGGGTAATCCACTCTCCTCACAAATCATGGCTTATCCACTCTCCTCACAAATCTTGGCTTATCCACTCTCCTCACAAACCTTGGCTTATCCACTTTCCTCACAAATCTTGGCTTATCAACTCTCCTCACAAAGTTTGGCTAATCCACTCTCCTCACAAATCTTGGCTTATCCACTCTCCTCACAAATCTCGGCTTATCCACTCTCCTCACAAATCATGGCTTATCCACTCTCCTCACAAATCTTGGCTTATCCACTCTCCTCACAAATCATGGCTTATTCACTCTCCTCACAAATCATGGCTAATCCACTCTCCTCACAAATCTTCAACTTGCTTGGGTAATCCACTCTCCTCACAAATCGTGGCTTATCCACTCTCCTCACAAATCTTGGCTAATCCACTCTCCTTACAAATCATGACTTATCCACTCTCCTCCTCACAAACCTTTGCCTATCATCTTTCTGCACAAAGATTTTTCATTGGTTGAATATTTTAAAGTATGCTAATCATGTAACAAACAATCCTGACTTGATGGGCCAAAAGTTTTAACTTTGTAAGGAGAGTATCCAATCAGAATCCCTTGGCTAGTGCAGAATGAAGAGATCAGAAATGAAGGCTTTCCATCATTAGCTCACCTGAAGTGATCAATTTGTCCGTTGTTGGCATCAGTGTTAACTTTTCACATTTATCAATTTTCATTTATTTCTCAGTTGTCTCTGTCTGACTTTTGTAGGTGGAGGGTATTCAAATGAATGCCATAATCTCTTCTAAAGGGAGATATGTGTAGATTCTAATTGAGAATTATGAATAACTGAATGTTACATTTTAAAAATCTCAGGAGCCATTGGGCCAATTTATACCAAACTCAGCACAAAGTATCCTTGGGTATACGGGCATTAAAGTTTTATCAAATGAAGGGCCACACTCTCAATAAAAGATAGATATTATATTGAGAGTCATGAAAACTGGATGTTGCATTTTACAAATCTTTTCAAAAACCACTGGGCCAATTTCAAACAAAATTGGCAAAAAAGCATTCTTAGGTAAAGGGTTTTCAAGTTTGTGCAAATCTAGGGCAATGTAAAAGGAAAATAATTAGAAAGTAAGGAGAAGGTAAGCTTAATTTAAAACAAACTCTTGAACCACTGGATCTAGAATTGCAAACCTTTGGAAGTAATATCATCATATAGTGTAGATTCATGTTGGAACAATTAGTAATTGTCCATATGCTTAGTATAAGGCCTCATCTTTTCCAAAACAGTCATATGAAATTGAAAGCATTCTTATGTATTGTCAGTTTAATTCAAATTTTCTCAATTGTGTTTACATTGATGCTATGGCTGAAACGATTCACTGAAATATCAAAACTGTTCAATATCAACGCTCGATTCAATGTTCGATTCATTGCCTCGATTTTCGGTTCGATACGTTTATTACAAATTGGTTCAGTAAAATACATCAGGTTCGACCTGTAATGAGGGACAAAATAGTGTCAAATAACGTTCAGACTGTTGTTTACTTTGAGTCTTAAAAATAATAATAATGAAATTCATCAGTTTAAACTACAGAGCCAACATGCATCTTACCGTTTGGCAATTTGGAAACATTTTGCTTTTAAAATTATGAATGTGAATCTTGGTAATAAATTTTTCTTCGATGTTCTGATTGGTTTCTTCTGTAAATTGTATCGTATTAAAAGTATTGAATCATGGCATAAGTATTGCAATATGTATCATATCGTGAAGGGGGGCGTTTCGTTTCAGCCCTAATTAATGCATTTGTATGCAAGTTTGAATCATGTTTGGGTCAATTGTTTCTTCAAAATGAACCTTCTATGGCACTCAAGGTGAGGACTATAGGGTATAAATGCCCCCCCCCCCCCCCCCCCCTTTCCTAGGATTGAGATTTTAAAAATCTTGTGAATGCAAAGTCGGCAGTTTTTCAAATCACAATGAAAACATTTTTCTATATTATATCTCTATAATTAGCAAAACTATTAATTTACTAGATTTCAATTGTAAAGTTCATGTCATATTAGTATTTGAAATCAAAGGTTGTTAAAATTTTATTATCTGTGGAGTTGATTTGGCTTTTACCCATGGGCCTCTTGTGTTTGAATTCATCTGCAAGTAAATGTACCTTGATTTTGTAGAAGAGATGATGACTTAGATGTGGAAGTATCAGCTAGTGGTTTTACAAAAGAAATGGCACAAACATTTGATGAGGTAAAGTACAGATTGTTAATCATATTTCTCCGTAAACATCTTCCTCAATTTTTGAGGCTTCAGTGGATTTACTTTGATCTGTTTTAGTCTGTAAGTGTGTGTGTTGCTTGTTGACATTGGATTTTTCTCTCACTTCATAGAGGCTATTCAACCAATTTTTGCCATAATTGGCATGTAGCATCAATGGGGTAAGGGGGACAAATGTTATGAATGAATTCCATGGCTCCTGTCTCCCTAGGGGCTGGATGGCATGGCCAAAATTGACTGTGCAGTTTATAAAAAAAAATTGTCTTCAACTTCAAGAAGACAAACTAGGT
Organism: Ostrea edulis; assembly: GCF_947568905.1. Lineage (NCBI taxonomy): Eukaryota > Metazoa > Mollusca > Bivalvia > Ostreida > Ostreidae > Ostrea > Ostrea edulis. Next base: position 16,749,947 of record NC_079168.1, read on the forward strand.
CCATAATGAAGTTCACGGTATACAGGAATCGCAATATTTGTGTGCCTGTTTATCTGCAGTCCTTCCATCCTACTTTTTGTTTAGACCGTATCTTTGGAGTAAAGAGATATTTAAGAAGTAAATATCATTTTTGAAAATACATGAATGTATGAATTATTAAGCTTTATGCCGGCATACTTCGTGAAGCAAGTTAACACTTCAAGAAAAGCATGCCAGCATTGAGTGCTGCAGATCATACTGTCATATATTTTCAAAAACAAAGGTTATTTTCCATTTCTGTCCAAATTCCTTGCCGTAAAAATAGATGTATAATATTTATCTGTATGCATATGCACATTGTATACAACTGCAGTGCCTTCATGAGAAAATGGCTATCATTACAATTTGTAGAGATATCAAGGTAAAAACATTGGAATGTACAATGTAGATATAAGCTCATACAATTTGTACTTAGCACAAGGGTTGTCTATGTAGATAGGTAGATATAAGCTCATACAATTTATACTTAGCACAAGGGTTGTCTATGTAGATAGGTAGATATAAGCTCATACAATTTGTACTTAGCACAAGGGTTGTCTATGTAGATAGGTAGATATAAGCTCATACAATTTGTACTTAGCACAAGGGTTGTCTATGTAGATAGGTAGATATAAGCTCATACAATTTATACTTAGCACAAGGGTTGTCTATGTAGATAGGTAGATATAAGCTCATACAATTTATACTTAGCACAATGGTTCTTTTATGACTGGACTGTTTTAACTTGGGATGATAGTCAGTTTGCAGAGGTGAATGTCACTGGTTAAGAGTACAGGTGATTCTTGTTGGCTCATACTTAGATGTCTTGAAGTTCTCAGTCTCTTACAGTGACCTTCTGGTGCTGATTTTTCCTTATATAATTAAGCAAATTTACTTCTGATCTTTAAGTTTTGTTATATACAATCCTCTGAAATTTTCTCTGGATACCTCAAAGTGCTAATTAATGGCACCCATGCCTTAATTACCATTATATGGACCATACCTGAGAGATCGCCATTGTTACCAAAACATGATCCAACGGCTTTATTCATACACGTATTTCAGATTGAATAAAAGTTTTAGGATTAAATATATTACTTGGGGGTGAAAACGAAAATTATCAATGTTAGAAATACCATCCTGATACAATATCAACAGAATTATACAGAAAAACATGCTTATAATGAATTCATGTTTAATACAGCACAGTGATATTTATTCCACCATGAGAGGAAAATAGTGAAATTTTTATCACATTGGAAAAAAAGAAGTTTGGTCATAACAAACTGCTTTTCAATGGCCCCGGAGGTTCACTATAATCAATAATCATACTTTATTGTATTCACATTGTGTAAACTTAAAACTGGTTGATCAAAGTGCTGATTTCCCAACTCTCAAAAACTTGGAACTTTTGAAGTTTAATTACAAGTAGTCCTGGGAACTCTTGAGTTTTTGAGAGTCAACTGTATTTATTGGAAGTCATAATTTTGTAACAGAAATACGGTAGAAGCTCATATTTGGTACAAAGATTGTTCATGACCTTGCAATGTGTTGTGACCTTAATCCATGGTCATTCGGTCACAGTGATAAAATTCAGATATATTTATCCAAGACATAATATTTTTGTTAAGAAACGGAAGAGAATTGAAATTCAATTTAGAATACAATATAAAGAGTTTGAAAGATGCGTACAGTGCAACATCAAAATCAAGACTTTGAATTTTGTACGAGACTCGGGTGACCGTTAATGTCCATGAGCCTTTTGTTGTGGTTGACAGCTGAAGAATCTGAGGTTTTAATAACCAGATGTTTAGAAATTTTTGGTACAATATAAATGTAATCTTTTGTCAATTTGATGTTTCTTCTACGATCAAATTATTTTTCCAGGCTGCTGAGGAATATAACATCAGAGGAGGACCTGAAAATCCCAAAACAGTGGATTCAGATGAGGACTCTGATGATGCAGAGGACTCTGATGATGCTGACAATGATTTAGATGAGACAGAACAAGTGTCACAAGAGCTGACGACAGCTCCTGCTGAGGATAGATTAAATCCTCCTGTAAGCGACATGTCAGCAACAGGTCACACTGATGATAATTCAGAAGGTGGAAATGACAGAGTGATTGGTAATGTTGTCAGTGCCAAAGATGAGGACAGTGTGAGTGGTAGTGACGAGGAAGACCTTGAGGACCTACGTGATCAAAATAGGACTTTGAGACCGTTCAGAAATGAAGAAAGCCTCACACACACCAATTTACACAGAAGGAAACATCTAGACAGTACAAGTGTTAGTGTTGCCAGTACAACAAGTAGTATGGACCCTAGACTTGTCAAAGAGAAAGTAAAACAACAGATGAAAAAGAAAGCTGCTGTAAAGGAAGCTAGGAGGATACGAAAGAGTGGAGAGTCTGCAATAATTACCAAGAAACAGAGGGACATTTCCCAAGATATCAAGCAGAGTGTGGATGCTGGCTGGTATTAATATTGATGTGAAGTTCTTTTAACAATGCAGGGGGGGGGGGGGGATAATTTTCTTTGAGACAGTTACTATAATTTCAACTCAAGTTGGTATGTAGAGTACTGATATAGCCCTATTCTTTAAAGTAAATAGGATTTTCTTTTTAATTTAAAAAAACACACCAGTAATTACATTATTATGCTGTGATAGGTGTAACTGTCAATATTAAATCAATGAAATAGGATAAATGTGTTGTTTCTTTGACCTGTTTTTGTGATACATAATGTACATTCAGTTCTTGGGTGCTCAGAGAAACTCTAGTGTTGACAGTGGATTGATATCTGATAACGGGTACTAGTGTGTAGGCAAATTTGTTACGCAAGTTTGCACAGGAAACTGCTCAGAGGGTTTATCAATCCCAGAAACATCGTACATGTACAATGTATTTATTGTTACAAAGCTGAGCTCCATCCATATATCAATCCAAGAAAAGTTGGTAATCATTTTTGGATATGAAGATATTCCTATTTGATTTTCAAAGGTCAATTACTGGTATCTAGAGGAAATTCTTCACTATTATGTTGCATCACAATATGGAAATGACAATTGCATTGACAGCACAATGAACTCGTGGGACAATGACAATTTCATGGGAGCATGGTATTTTAGTTAGCAATACCAAATGTGTAAGCAAAGATGTGATTTTATGCCTCATTTACATGAAGAATTTAATTCGCATTAAACGCAAGTTAATGCGCTTTAAATCTGAATTGTGTTCACCCAGCAATTTAATGCTCATTAATTTATCTCGAATTAAAATTTACTTCGCATTAGCTCCATGTGAATGCAAAGAGAAACTTATGCAGATTCAAACAGCGGTAATGCAAAGTAAACTAATGCGCATTAAATTGGGTGCGCGAAATAAAAAGAATACCATATATCATTGATTTTTTTAAAAAGATATTTTGATGAATATTGTGTGTATATACAGAATTTATTGTTCAAATAGTGTACTACATGTACATCTACATACAAGGGGTTTATCGCCTTCGCTTTTATATGTTCCAAAGAAATTGCTTGTTATTTCCTCTGACAACCAGCATTCAGTCAAAACGATATATATTGCTTCTTCGTGATCCCAGTTTTTTGTTTCTTTTTTTTAAAAATACCTCGGAACGTCTCTTTCACCATTCCGCTATACACGTATCAACACTTCGCGAAAGTTACGTCCCTTGTCCGCCATCTCCCGGATAAAAATCGTATTTCCCTACGTTGGCCTTTGTAATTTTCCTATATGTAGCTTTGACATCTGTTATTTTTCCATCAATTGCAGTTAACTACAATATGCCCCAGATTGGGCAACCCATTAACTTGTATAAAAACTTGGTAATTGGCTAAAATTCAAAGTAATAACATCTTACATTTGGTAAGGGAAAGAAGGAAAACTTGGGTTTTCACCGATTGACCTTTGGCTGACCCCGCAAAGGGATGTAACTCGCGGCGAAGTGTTGATACGTATATTGTGACAAAAATTTTAATTACATAATTCCATCACTTTAAAATTTTTTTCAATAGTATTAATTAAAAGTATCCGATCCATAAAAACATTTATTTTCACAAAAAGTCGATATCTGCATGTAGTACTAAATCTTTTGTGAAAACAAAATGCCAAATAAATATAAATTTTTAGTGAGATAAGGATGACAATTCAATTTAATTCAATAAAAAAAAAAACAACACCTCATTACGAGGGGATCTTGCAGAGCTCTGATACAACACGGTATGTAACAACGAGACGGTATGTAACAACGACACAGTATGTAACAACGAGACGGTATGTAACAACGAGACGGTACCGTAGCACGAATGGTGACGTTATGTAAATTTTTTTGTTACATCGCGTTGTCATTCGTGCTATACTTTGTTACAAGACTTTGTATCCCCCCTTCAAATCTCCCTAAAAAGGTGTAGTTCCCGCACCGTTGCCATTTATCTCATACTATGCTGCGGATGGCAACGGTGCGGGAACTGCGCCTTTTTAGGGCGATTCGGAGGGGGGATACAAAGTATAGCACGAATGACAACGCTATGTAACAGAAAGAATACACAACGTCGCCATTCGTGCTACGGTACAAATAGTGTTACATACCGTCTCATTGTTATATATACATACTGTGCCGTGTTACCGTCCGCAGCACGGTATGTGACAAATTGTGGCTATGTAGAGATTTAGCAGGTCCAGTCCAAAGACTATTTCTACCTACGTAGCTACTTATAGCTACGTAGGTATTTAAACCTACTCCAGGTAGCTATTTTACCTACTTTTTTCCTTTACATGCATTTCGTGGCCAAACGCAGGAACGGCGCAATATGGTGTGTACCAAATTTCTTGATTCACTTGCACTGACGATGAATACCACAGAAATATTGGACAAAAAATTATTACTTTCTAACCTTTCAGATTTGCACCAGTAACAGCACCCAGTTCCATTTTCTGGGAGCTTAGGATCAAAGCTACGTGATAAAAAGTCTAGAATGTCTTACAAATCTGTATTAATTTTAAAGTTTACCTTCATGCACTTTTACATTTAAGGTTTTTGGGGCGAATTTTCATGCATTTTCTCTACATTCTTCACCCCAGTAAAGTATTCAAATTTACACTCAGAATTTTGCCGTGCACATGCACAACATGATACATAATACGACTGACCTGTTTAAAAGATGCACCTTTATCATTATTTATTTATATTTTCAAAAACAGGTAGAAGTAGCTACTTTAAGTAGGTTTGAATACCTAGGTAGCTATTTAGAGCTATGTAGGTAGAAATAGTCTTTGGACTGGACCTGTTCAGGGGGCCCGGGTTTGAATCTTGGTCTGTTCCATTGCTTTTTCTCCCCTTCCTGTTACATTTGGTGCCGTTGACCACCCAGGGACTTGCAGATGAAAGTCCTGCCAGGGGCAAAAAGATCTAAGTTGTGTGTCTTCGAGGTCGAAGACAACATAAGGACGCTCAGACGGAGTCAGATGACCAGTGGCCACTGAGATAGCTCAGTTGGTGAAGTACCTGGCATGGCTAGAGATTCAGGAAACCCTATTCTCTTTGAAGAAGTCGAGAGGCATAGCCTCCATCGATGAAGGCTATGCCTCACGACTTCTCCAAAGAGAATGCAAGAAACGACTTAAACCCATGTTCGAATCCTGATCTGTTCTGTTGCATTTTCTCCCGTCCGGTTACACATAGTTAAAATTTAGGGCATGGCTCCTTCATGTTGTCGGGAAAGGCATTCCACCAGCAGTTGGTGGATTACAGGCACTTGTTTCTGACGATAAAGCTTTTCTTTACAGAAACAAACACATGCCCGTGCCAGTGGTGGATGGAAAAAAAGATTCCTTGTAGGCGGATGTTCTGCAATAAGGAACCTTCAAACATTGTTTGTTTCCTCTGGTACCGGCCCCAAGATCATTCAAATGATTAATTTACGTCTCTTATATTTATAAAAAAAATAATAATAGACGATTCACGCAATGCACACATTTATAATAGAAATGTGATCGGGATCGGTATTCAAATTCTATAACCAAAACAAGGATGTCGTGTACAAATCACAGATATAGATATGTATAGAATTTGTGTATGATTTCATTAGAGTGTTGCATAAGACAAAACGATAGACATGGCAAGAAGAGGACAGAATCTTGGTGTATTCCTACTTGCAATGCAAATAATGAACATAGGAATTGAAAATATTCCCCCAGTTACTCTAATTTCAACAATCCTTCAAGTGGCAATTTTTCTGGAGATTGGAGATTTGTATAGATGGTTTCCATCGCCCGGTCACGTATGTATAAGTGCATTCAACGTATGGGATAGAAAAGAATGGTACCGAATTATACTTGGATCTCTGTACCATGCTCACGATTTCCATCTATACTACAACATGGCGTCTTTCCTTTGGAAAGGTAGACAATTAGAAAGACGGTGTGGAAGTGTTTATTTTGGATTTCTATTGGCAGTGTTTACTGTACTGACCAGTATTGTGTACGTGGCTCTTAGTATTGCTCTGTCAGAAGTTTTGGACGACAGGTCATACAGGATGACTTGTGCAGTTGGATTTTCTGGAGTAATCTTCGCCTTGAAAGTTCTAGTTACTCACTATAGTCCATCTGGTACGCAGTACGCCATGGGAATTATACCAGTGCCAAGTAAATACATATTCTGGGCAGAACTAGTTCTAATTCAGCTGATCACACCCAATGCATCGTTTATTGGACATTTGGCAGGGATTTTAGTTGGACTTCTGTATATTAAAGGACCATTGAAAACTATCATGGATAGTTTTCTTCAACCCGCTGAAGTTAGACGCTTCCACGGCGGGGGTTATTCAAGGAATAATTATTCACGCAACAGATACAATATGGGCTACAATAATGAAAACTATTCTGGTTATAGAAATGACAATTTCATGTACAGTAATTATACTGGGGGATTGTCGGAAGAGGAACAAATGAGGAGGGCCCAGGAGGAGAGTCTTAGAGGTGGTAGGAACTCTGAAGGACTTTATCCAAATCTTGATGATCTACGACAAAGGAGAGCAGATCGATTTAGCTGATTCATTTTGAATTCATTCAATTTGCAGCCTTATTTGTTGACAGTTTCTTCATCAATAAATTTTCATTTTTCTATACCTTAAATGTGTAAATACTTTCAATTTGAATTTGATTTGTATATAGCTTACCAGTACATTGAATATAGCTTATCATTTATTGAAAACTGTAAAGATTTTATAACTTAGGTATACTTAAAAATTTTGGGGTTGGGGCTGTAAACTCATGCCTGGTATGTCGCTTAAATAGTAATAATGAAATGAAACAACCAAGGCTTAAAATAAAAATTGATTTGTTTGATGTACTCTGACCGACCTGTGAAATTTGCCCCAACCCGATCATTTTTTCCGCACTTGGAAATTTTAATTTTTTTTTTTTTTTTTTTTTTTTTTTGCTCCCTGGAAAATAGATATTCTTCGAATTAGTTTTAAACTTGATGCAATTTTTTTTACTTTGACTAGTTGTTTTACGGAATTCATGTTATCAAAATGCCCTTTCGTCTTTCTGTTCTACTTTCACTTTGATAATGACCATTTGTTAATCCGGGAACTTTTCAGACACTTTTTTATATTAACGATCAAATATACTGCATCACTGCTCCTTACCACGTTATCTACCAACAAGAAGCCACGAACTCCCCCGTCGAGGCCTGATAGTATTTGTGTACAAAAGTTTGAAAGCCATGTTACTTAAATAAAAAATCACGTGGGATAGCGCACCAAAATTATGTCGGACCACGAGTCTGCGTTTAAGTTGATGGTCTATATTTCTGAAAAGGCACGCATATTATTTTGATATGGGATTATTTAAATGTTATGACGATTTAATAGGTGAACGGCACTTTTACTTTGCTCTTAAACTGAGACACACGAATGGAACACGATCGTCACAACAATTTGAACGATGCGGGGAAGTCAGCGTTAAAATTATATTGGGTAATGTTAAAACTTGTAAATTCCTGTCATCATGCAATTCACTTTGATATTCATGGGTCACGTTTAAGTGATTACTATTATGAATGTCAGAATCGACCGGTGGTAATAAAAAGGGTTCTTTATTTATTAACAACTGTAGAGGTCTGTCGTCGGAAACCCACGGTCGATCTCACTACGTTTACCTCCCGTGAGACAAAACGCTGATATTTTCGCTGGAAGGTGTGTCTCGGCTTCTAAATGCGATTGTCCGCTTTACCATTCCTTATTGCGATATTCAACCATGCACTGAATAAGCCCTTTATTTTCAGTGTTCGGGAGAATAGAAAAAATTGCTCCCATATGATGGATAAAAGTGGCGAGACTACGAGTGCTGAACATATAAACTTGTACATAAACTCGTACGCAGTAGTAAACGCTTGGTAACACAGGGTTTTCCATCCCCAGTCTTTATAGACACAAATACACCATTCGCTTCAATAATACAGATAAAGCATCTCGCTGAAAGCTTTGTAACTTGTCCAACTTAAACGTAGTCAAAATCTTCACTTCGAAGGCATGTTTTTCTATTCTCCGGAACACTGAAAATAAGGGGCTTATTCATTGGTTGAATATCGCAATAAGGAATGGTAAAGCGACCAATCGCATTTAGAAGCCGAGACACACCTTCCAGCGAAAATATCAGCGTTGTGTCCCACGGGAGGTGAACGGAGTGCAACCGACCGTGGGTTTCGGGCGACGGACCTACTTTTGAAAACCACAACTTTTGAACGTTTAGTGCTAAAGCTTTCATATTTCAGATACGTGTGTATTCTTTTTGATAAGACCTTTCTTTTCGAACCAAAATGTTTGACCTCATGACCTTGAACCTGGAGTTTGTCCATTCACTTTCAGTTCTGTTTGAATTCCCAGTCATTCTCAATAGACGTACTATTTTATCAAAATTTATACGCGCATTGTTTACAACTGCAGTAGGTTCAAGAGGAAATGGCAATCATTACTATCTGTTGAGAACATTGGAAATGTAAATACATTATTTGATGATATTCTGCAAATCGTTTTTGTGTTTGTAACCTTGTCCATTCTTGTATTAAATTCGTGATTCAATAGTAAAATTATTTTCTAATTTTGAACATTCTTCAAATCTTATGAATTCAGGTTAAAGATGATTAAATAACATCACTTAGGTCCTAAGAAGGTTACCAAGTACAATCCATTACAACATTTATTATTCGAAACGCTACGTATATCAAGTTTTGTTTATCGAAAATGTGCAATTTCTGATGTAAAATTGATACATAAAGGTTGATTTAAAATACCCGATACTATTTTAACCAATGAAATTTTCATCAGACATCCTACCTATTTTTTAAACTGCTGTGCTCACCATTTTGCATGCTTGAGTTTTTGAGACTCATTCCTCCGTAACAACGATAAATAAAACTGCCGTATTTGGAAAAAATTGTGGAATGAAACTACATTGCATTATGATAAGGTCATAGTCTGGGCAGCGACGAGTTCTACTGAAGTTTCTGAGCCATTTTTCCCCGAGTCTATTTTATTTCGGACCGACTGCATCTGGTCTCCACATTGCCCTGATTTAAGCCCACTATACTTTTGTTGGTATATACATAAAGGACAAAGTGTACACACCAAAACCCACAACACTTGAGGATCTAAAGTTAACAATAAAGCTGGAAATTCAAAATGTTACTCCAGATATGTACAAGAATTCAAGAGAAGGGTATAAGATAAGTTTATTCCAATTTTGGGCCCAGAGGGCATAACAGCAAGACAGCTTATACAGAAGGAAATTTAAAAAAAGTTTACAATATTAACCACAGATTACATGAACTGCAAACTACATGAGGATGCAGCATATGGGGAAACGCGTATATATATTTGAATTGAAAATCAGGTGTATACACAAGTAAATGGACAGTATCAGTATTATACCAATATATGAATAATAAACTATAATGATGTTTGCAGTTTTAAAGCATCACTTCTTTTTCTGAAGGTTTGAACTAAATATTCACTCAATTTGAAAAGTACTGGTCAACCAAGTAAATTTGTCAAATAGATAATTTTTTTGTTGAGCTTGTATATATCATGAAAAAACATATTTCTCTCTCCAACATAGAATGGACAATCAGTGGAAATGAAATTCATCTTCTATGCAATTAAGGTTACATAATTCATATATTCTTTTGTTTCTTTCTAAAGAAATCTTCTGGCCAGTATTGCTTTTTATAAATTCATATATCTTCCTCTTTCAATTCGAAGGTCATATGTACTAATTCGAAATCTACATAGAGTTTTTCTTAATTCTAGGGATTCTATAAATATGTAATTTTCCATATTAAAGTTTTCTTTATACGAAAAATATGTTGCGAGTTTTCCTGATTTCTGATCCTCTTTACGTTTTTTTGACCAGTAGAGTAAAAATTGTTTCCGTACCTGATTCTTCATTTGTTTTTGTTTTTTAAAAAAAATGAGAATTTGGGATTTTTCAAATTGGGTACCAAAATGCCTATTCCCTCCCCCCCCCCCCCCCCCCCTAAAATAACTAATGTTTTTGTGCCAACAATTTATATTATATGAATTCAGATTGATATTCTCTGTATAAGCACTGTATAACAGGGATGATTCTAGGCAATTCTCAAGTCTATGCCAATGTACAATGTAGTAAAATACTTTGGATTATAGAACAGAACATAGGATATCTATCCAATTCAGAAATGTCATATTGCAATATTAGTACTTCTTTTTCCGGCACCCAGTACATGTTTACAAAACTTAATATTCCGGTTTTCTACCCCCTCCCCCAATCTTTAAAGATATTGTATAAATATCTGTCTTTTTCCAGTATGCATGCGTGCCGAAATTATTCCCCATATCTAGCTCCATACAGGGCAATAAATTTTACCAAAGAAGTGAAAATGTTTTAATTGGTGGATTTACAGATTTGATGTCTTTATAAAGTTTGAATGAGGCTTTATTGTATAGACCAGATTTTGCTTCCTTGAATGAATCACAGGGGGATAACATTACTCCTACATTATGTAGATATCTACATTTGTTACCAGACACGAAGGTATATCGTGTGCGTGACCAAAACAGACGTCACATGCAAGGCATTGTTGTTATAGTAACTGCATGTACATATATTACTGTTCAAAATGTAAAAACAGAGATATAACATGTCTCTGGTAAAAGCATTATGTATTTTTTGACATGCTTCATTGAAGAATAAAAAGTGTCGGGTATTTGAGCGAGAGAGAGAGAATCATTGATTAAACAGACCCCATATCACAAACAATGATTTTGATTTGATAATTGATATCATATCTTTTATTGTGTGATCTATGTATATCCCATAATACAAATAATTTTAATTTGATAAGATATTACAATATTGATACGTCATGCACAGATTAACAGGAATTCAAATCGAAAGTGAAAACAATTATCAAAACAAAATGTCGACACAGAAACAAGCGCAGGAGGTAGGTGTATGTTAAAGTACAGGGCCGTAAATTAACCTTCAATTTGGAGGAGGCAGGAAATTAGGCGGGGGTCTGGGGGCCTGGGCGGCCCCCAGACGCTGAGCACATTTTGTGCACACTGAACACGTTTCGTGCAAAATCCTTGATTCTAGGGCCTTCTAAGATGTTACTTGACTAACTCATTCTAAAAGAAAGATTTGGAATGCTTTTTAAGGGAGGTATCATGTTCTTAGTTATTGGAAACAACATAAATTCTAATGAACTTTAAATTTTAATTTTTTTGGCTCAAAAGTCAAAAGCTGCCTCAGCTGCCTCCTCCGCCTCCATGTAATTTACGGCCCTGAAGTATCTCATGGTTTCAATCTCTTTGATAAATGAAATGTGAAGGCGTCGCAGTCCATACACCTTTGTATTTTCTAAAACGATATTTATTTATTAAATGAAATTGTACAAAGAAACACATCAGACAGAGTTCTTACGATTCCTACTTCAGAAAGGGTCCTTCCCCGAATCCCTCTTCAAAAAGAGTCCTTCCGAATCCGGCCTATGTAAAATAATAATAACTGCTGTCCTTTTGCTGAAAACGTTGTTAATCAAAGTACTGATAGACGGTGGCGTGGGTTGGGAAAAGTAACTGCCAGAATGAGCAATCATTAATGATTGATTGATTGATTCTTGTTTAACATCTCTCGAGAGAATTTTTCACTCATATGGAGACGTCACCATATCTCCGAGGACCCGTGACATTCACACCTGATACCGAACGTTTGGCGATGGAACTGTCTCTACCTATTTTAACGACTTGGAACAGTTAGGTCTGTCGTGGCCGGGATTAGAAACCTGGCCTCCGCATGCAGGGCGAACGCTCGAGACCACCGCGGCGGTAATCCCCACGGGATTATAAAAAAAATGGAGAATGGTATATTATACAACCTGTCAATGGGTCCAATGTTGCCTGACGTATTTCTTACCAATTGTTAGGCCGTTCTTTGCATATTGATTTTTGACTGTGGATTACTCCGTTTACCTTATCAAGATAAAAGGCACACGACAGGTGTGACCGGTTGACAGGGGATGATTGCTCTTCCTGGGCATCTGATCCCATTCTGGTATATCCAAGGGTCCGTGTTTGTCCAACTCTTAATTTGTATATTTTACAGGAGTTATGAGATTGATCACTGTGCGTTATCTTCACCTTTTCATTAAAGTCTGTGACCTATCCGTTTTGAAATAGCCGTATGATTCTAGCATAGTGTCATTAAAAAAACAACGAGAAGAGGCATTGATGTTAGTTTTCGTATTACAGGTCAAGATAATGAAATTTATCGCATGATATGATTACCTGAGACGTAGGATTCTATTGTGTACGGTATGTATAAATTGGACAAAAGAATATCACATTTATATACTGTTTTTCGGAAGATATTTGAAATGAGTTATTCATCATGTGCTTAAAATATTCTCATGTGTATTTTTAATCTTCAAATTGTTCTCATCCCGTGGGGATCCGGGTTAGAATAGGTCCTCAGTACCCCTTGCTTGTCGTAGAAGGCGACTAAATGGGGCGGTCCTTCGGATGAGACCGCAAAAACCGAGGTCCCGTGTCACAGCAGGTGTGGCACGATAAAGATCCCTCCCTGCTCAAAGGCCGTAAGCGCCGAGCATAGGCCGAAATTTTGCAGCCCTTCACCGGCAGTGGTGACGTCTCCATATGAGTGAAATATTCTCGAGAGGGACGTTAAACAATACATGTATTCAATCAATCAATCAAATTGTTTTCTGTCATGTTATTTCAAAATGAATTATAATAGATTGGTGAAGTTCTCAAAAGACATCTCAAATATGCCTCATATCAAAGGTGAGGATAACGAACAGTGATCAATCTCATAACTCTTATAAGCAATACAAAATAGAAAGTTGGGCAATCACGGACCCCTGGATATACCAGATGTGGGATCAGGTGCCTAGGAGGAGCAATCATTCCCTGTCGACCGGTTACAACCGTCGTGAGCCCTATATCTTGATCAGGTAAACGGAGTTATCCGTAGTCAAAATCATTATGCAGAGAACGGCCTAACAATCGGTATGAAACACGTCAGACAGCATTTGACCCAATGATAGGTTGTATTGGCAAACTAGATCGTTATAACGACCATAGAATTTGTGTAATGCTGACTTTAAACGAGACTGTTGGAACTCCCGTAACAACAACGTGTTTGTTTTGTGCTGCCGCTGCAGTGGGCGTTCCTGTATATACACGGGGAGAAATTTGGAAATTTGCAGGCAGAAAATTAAGAAACTTGATTTGTTTTCATTATCAAAATGTATTATTGTAAACAGTTTTTGAAGCCTTTTCAATAAAATTTGGGCTATATACGCTGATATGTTGCATTCATCGATTCATACATATTCATAAGATAACGGCGTTGTCATCAACAAAAATACCGCACATGCACTGGATGATTCATCCAGATTGATGTCCTTTAGCTGGTTAGATAAGCATTCAACATGGATTAAGGAGTATTACAATCAAATTAATAAATTTTAATGACAAACAAATATTTGTCGTTGCTAAGTAACAACATTCATAGTACAATTTGACCATAATTTGCCTTTCTGCATCCATTCAACACAATTTAAACATACTTACATCAGATGATGATTAGTAAATGCCACATTATTTTAAAAATATAATCTTTAAATAGATCTTAATAATTTTTTAACAAAAATATGATGAAGAGAATTAAGGTCAAAGGTCATGAAATGGAAACTTCGTACTCTATATACATCATTTTCTGATAATATGACGTGTTGCCATTATGTTCCACTAAATAGAATAAATATCTTTACTGTTAATCTAAAATAATTTAATTTTTTTGTATTCAAATAAACTTGGTTGCTAAGCAACAACACCATATCAAATGTTATCAAAAAGTACTAACCGTTCCCCCCCCCCCCCCCCCCCCCCCAGTTCAATGTATACAAATGTTCAAGTACTTGCTTTCAATCACTAAATTTAAATGTACTTGCATCATATTTACAAAAAATATTCTTCTTATATTCAACCTCTTAAAACCTATCTCTAGACACAATTCTTGATACTGGGTTGTTCCGATAGGGGCATGTGTTGACCAATATCTGTCTATCGACTGGAATTTCACAGCAGAAATGTATAAGATAATGCCCAAAAATCGGGAGGGGGGGTTATTTCTTAATACTTAGCCCCAAATACTAATGCATTGTCAGAGCTTTTGAATACTTGATATGAATCGAGGAATGTAACATATCAGCAACTGTGGATTCTCGTCGGTATACAGCCCAAATTTTACTGAAAAGACTTCAAAAACTGTTTACAATTATACATTCTGATAATAAAAACAAATTAAGTTTCTTAATTTTCTGCCTGCAAATTTCCACCGGTTGACAGGGAATGATTGCTCCTCCTAGGCATCTGATCCCACCTCTGGTATATCCAGGGGTCCGTGT
Organism: Ostrea edulis; assembly: GCF_947568905.1. Taxonomy (NCBI): domain Eukaryota; kingdom Metazoa; phylum Mollusca; class Bivalvia; order Ostreida; family Ostreidae; genus Ostrea; species Ostrea edulis. The sequence goes on from NC_079168.1 coordinate 16,764,958, forward strand.
TTGGCCAATTCTCTATTTTGTATTGCTTATACAAGTTATGAGATTGATCACTGTTCGTTATCTTCGCCTTTCATAAGACTGGGGCTATAAAAAGCCACCGTCTAAAAACGCTTTTTTGATTATTTAAAGTTTACGTGAGTTACCTATTAAATCATAGTAAAATACCAGAACATACAAACCTTATATGCCTCGTAGGAGATTCGGGGACGTATATTTTTTCGTCCGTCCGTTAGTCTATCTGTCCTAAAAAAAAATTACCATAACTTTTGAATGGATGGTGATAGGACTTTTATATTTCATACATGTGTATTCTCTAGGTAGCAAAATCTGTTAGTTTATTATGACCTTCACCTTTGAGTTTGGCCTACTTTTGAAAAAAAAAACCCTTTAACCTTGGTCATAACTTTTGAACAGTTAGTGCTATGCCTTTCATATTTCACATTTGTATTTCTTATGACAAGACCTTTCCTTGGGTACAATTACTTTGCTGTCATATGGGGCATCAGTGTTTCAGGCAGTTCAAACACATCTAGTTTAAATTTATTTTTGCAGGTTTTGTGACGATGGCTTCAAGCGAAGGAATTTACTCTCATTCAGATCTAGTTTTGTTGAGTGATCTTCCAATTCAACAAATGTTTGAAAGCCCGTGTTGGTCTGAGACACGATTTCAGAAGACCTCTTTAGATATGAATAACATAGAACGATCTTCGCTATTTCTGAATGTTTTTGCCAAAATCGTGGCTTGTGAAGTCGAGTCATGCGAGATTCAGGTTACCGAAATCCTCACTAGAATTACTGATCGAGTGTTTTTTTCACGAATCTGCACCCTTCTGAGTACAATCAAGGAGGTTAACGAAGATTGGTTTACTTTACTTGAAAATATTCTCAAAATGTTACGGGAGCTATGCAGCAAATTTCCAAACGTGGCCTTTGACTCTGTAGAACTATGCATATTTATGGCATCAACGATAACAAAACTAATGTTTTCCAACAATGATGACGTTTTGAACGATCGGTTATCAAAGATGATGAATGACGTCGAGACTATTCGAAGAAGCATAACAGACAAAGCAGTGCAAGTTGAAATAGAGGGAAGAGAAAAGAAAAGAGATACATGTATGAGAAAACCATCAATCGATTTCCGCAAAATTCCAATTCTTCCCACGAGAGATGATATATTCTATGAACCCTTTCAGGTAAAAGAAATGTGGAAAGCGTCATATGAGAATTTAGACCAATATTTAGACGTCCATTTCCGACAGATAAGAGCACATTCTTTCACACAGTTGAGAAGCGGAATATATGATTACATCAGAACAAAATCACTTAACGCAAACTCTGTGAGGCTATACAGAAATGTAAGAATTGTTTCAAAAGAAACATGCTCTGACGGCACCTTATATGAAATCCAACTGGAAGAAAGACTTCTCAGTCACATTAAGTTCGAGAGGAACAGACCTTTAGTGTATGGATCAATACTCTGTATGTCACCCGACGACTTCGACACTCTATATTTCGCTGTTGTAGAGAACGCTAATCATGATCAGATTAATACAGACTGCACCTTGAAAATTAAGATAAGACAAGAACAGGGTGAATCAGAAATTCCAATGGAATTACCCCTGACAATGATGGAGAGCACAGTCAATTTCGAGTTGCACAGACATGTACTGGCTTCTTTACAGAATATTTACGAGGAAGATTTACCTTTCAGAAGATACATGGTAGAAGGTCTTAAAAACATCCATCCACCTCTATACTTACAAGACAATACTGATATAGAATATGACATGACTCCGATGATATCCAATAGCAAAATTTTCAAGAAACGCTCTCGTAAGACCACTAAAGATTGCCGTAGGTACAAAGTTCATTCAGAACACTGGCCCTCGGCGGAGGAGCTTCATCTAGATGAATCTCAATACAAAGCATTTCAGTGTGCATTGACAAGAGAGTTTGTTATGATTCGAGGCCCACCTGGTACAGGCAAGACCCATGTTGGTCTCATTATAGCAAAAACATTGCTTCATAACCGAATTCATTGGATGAATGAGAGAAAAATAAATGAAAATATTCCTTCATCCAAAAATTGTGTTCAGAAAACTAGATATATCGGCGAAACATCTTCAGCCATGTTGATCGTTTCTAAGACAAATAATGGATTAGATCAGTTCATTGAAGGGATCTTGAAGTTTTTAGATCCAGAGAATATAGATCACTGGAAATCAAAGTTTGTTCGAGTTGGTTCAAAGTGCACAAATTCTATAAATGAAGCACTTTCGTTGAAACACAAAAGAAAACACATGTCCAGTTTGAAAATGAAAGAGACAGGTTGTTATGATCTGCTCTCAAAGAGTAAGGAAACAATAGGTAAAATCAAATGGATGTTGAAAAAATCCCTTGAAAACGTTTTTGGTGAAAAAATTCTAATGAATTGGGTAGAAGAGGTTAAAACATTAAGGGAAAACAGCATTGAATTTGATATGCTAGAATGGTTGGGAATTGACGAAAAATCATTACGTCAATCAGTGTCTAAGGATTATGAACAATCCGAAGTGGAATCAGCCGAGAAAGATTTGGAAAGTGAAACTGTTGGTTGTGAAAACGAAGAATACGTAACAGATACGGAAGCTGAATCTATCAATTGTGATATTTACATTGATGACGAAGATTACAAAACATGCGATAAGTTCGAAGAAATTGGAGCCAGCTTAGAATTGATAGTAGACTCAATTTTGGAAAATAATGAATTTGATGAAAAATTTTCAAGTCTGTTAAAAGAAAGAGCAAATAAGGCGAAAACTAATATTCGTAGGGGTGATATTATGACACAGACTGAAGTTGAAAAGTCCATTGAGAAACCTTGGAAAATACCCCTGGTTCAGAGATGGAGAATGTACAGATATTTCCTTCATCAATTACGCCAGAAAGCCATTAATCTGTTGCATGAGGAGGAAATCGAATATGCAAAATTACAAGCAAAATGTGCCCGTGAGAAACAAATGGTTATTGATTACGAAATTCTTTCTCATTCAGCAATCATTGCAATGACAACTGCAGGAGCAGTTCGATATCAGGATGTTCTGAACGAGATTGGTCCCAAAATTATTATAGTAGTAGAGGCAGCCGAAATATTGGAGGCACATATTATTCCAATATTGAATTCATTTTGCGAGCATCTTATTTTAATCGGTGATCACAGTCGATTAGAAATGAAATCTTCGGGAATTGAACTCCATAGAAAACACTACATAGATTCATCGTTGTTTGAAAGAATGATAAATCTAGGTGTACCATACGTTTCCTTAAATAGACAACATCGTATGCGGCCAGATATTTCACAGTTGCTTCGCCCCGTTTACGGTCGAGAGTTGATAGACAATGATAATGTACTAGAATACGAACATGTTTTGGGTATTGAAAAAAATGTGTATTTTGTGTCACACAGTGCTGAAGAATATAAAATGGGTGACACCCAAACATTCTTGAACGACCACGAGGCAATGTATATTGAATGTCTTACCCGATATCTTTTGAAGCAAGGTTATACAGCAAAACAAATAACAATCATTACACCTTACTCGGGTCAAATGAATTTGATACAGAACCGTTTGTCAAGTGATGATTTCAAAGGAATAAGAATATCAATTCTTGATAAATACCAAGGAGAGGAAAATGACATTGTTATATTGTCTCTCGTCAGATGCAACACAGAAGGAAATATAGGCTTCCTCGATAAGGAAAAACGGGTATGTATGGCTTTATCCAGGTCCAGAATTGGTCTCTATGTCATCGGAAATTTTGACTTGTTGCGAAAATTTTCACATAAGTGCAAGCTGTGGCAACAAGTGATAAAGATGATGGAAAATAATGAAGCTCTTGGAAAAGGACTTCCGTTATTCTGTAGAAATCACAAATTAACTCGCATGCTAGCTGTCCATTCCGAGGATTTTGACAAAGTACCCGAAGGAGGATGTTTGCAAAAATGCAGCTTCATATTAAAATGTGGACATGTATGTAACTTGCATTGTCATCCAAGGGATCCAAATCATACAGAAATCACATGTCAAGAACAATGTTCAAGTTATTGTGAAAAGGGTCATAAATGCAGTAAGCGGTGCCATTTTCCCCACGACTGCCAGTGTGGAAGAGAAGTGAAGAAATGCTTGCCATGTGACCACAAATTAATGATGGCTTGTCATATAAATCCAGAGTACGTCACCTGTAAATTTCAAGTGAATAGAAAACTTAAATGTGGACATACTGGTGTAATGCTATGTTTTGAAAACCCCTTGCAATATAAATGTGATGTCACGGTCCAGAGAATTTTGGAATGTGGTCACCAGATGGTCGTGTCCTGTCATGACGATAAGGAACATTTCAAATGTAAGAAGATTGTTTTGAGGACACTTCCATGTGAACACAAGATACTGCTCGAATGTCATGTTGATGTCAATAAGTATGATTGCAAGCAAATGATTGTCAAAACACTCCAATGCAAGCACGAAGCTGAGGTGCCATGTCACTTGAATGTATTAAGCTTCAAATGTATGGAGGATGTTACTGAGAAAAGAAGTGACAAATATAAGCCCAAACTTTCATTTACGTACTACTTAACCGGAAAAAGAAGTGATATAGAATACAAATGTGAACATTTTTATACAAGAAAATGTCACGAATTGCCAAGCCAGTTCCAATTACTAAATCCATGTAAAGAACAAATCAAGAAAAACCTGGAATGCGGACATATTATTGCAATTGCTTGTCATCAACAATGTGAACCAAATCGATGCAAGACTCAGGTGATGACAACATTTCGGTGTCATCATAAAAACATTATTGTACCTTGCTACCAGAGAAACATAGCAAAATGTCGGTCAGTATGCGGAAAACTGTGCGAAGCAGGGTATACTTGTCAGCAAGTGTGTCACTATCCAGATCTATGTTCATACATGGTGCGAGTGAAGTCAGATGCAAAGTGATATCCCGGAATTGAATTATATAGAACCAAACATTTCAACAAATATTGGAGGAGAAATCATTGCAAAGAGAATACTACAACAGACACGGAACGAGACCAAAATGATAAACAAACCAAAAAGAAACATATACTGTTTCTAAGAAAGAAAACCTGGAATCAAAGCTTGAAAGGCGATTCATCGGAAAAGGATGCGATTTTGGTCGTTTTGTTGTAAGATAAGCAGAGGTGAAGGTGTTATCAATGGGAAAGAAAAGCTCACATCATGCAGAATGGAAAATGAGTTCTCTCGCAAAGTTTATGGACGAAGAACAAAAGGAAGGGTCAGAATAAACGACCTAAAGGATTTTAGTCACGTGGTCTTAATTTCGAAAGACGTCGTGAAAATTATTTTTTTTAGGGTTTGATAAAAAGGACGATTTGAACTTGTGATATTCCCTATTCCTCACAACTTCTCCCTTTTCAGTGAACCATGTGATATTCATGCAATACATGTAGCTGTGACTGTTTTCTTTAACGAAAATGGTCACGTTTGCATTTTTATATCAACATCATTGTTTAGTATGAAATTGTGACGTCATTGTAATGGTTATTCAGCATACAATACACACCAGATTTTAAGTTTTTCAAAGCATCATGTTGGAATGTAAATATCTATTTAGAGAGACCTAAATTTTCTTGAGAATTATAATTTGTAAAATATCATAGTTAATGCTTTAATAAATATTTATCATATGTTTGCTGCACAGCATCTTGGTGTATTTGCGCATTTGTATTGTGTTATGTGAATTTCATGTTTGATGCATGTAATAACATATTTGCAAAGGGATTTTGACATGCAATGGTTTAAAATGGATGCAGAGGATCCGTGATTTTAAGGTAGCTCCATCCTCATTTGACGTCGTAAGATTTTGTAAAATCATTATTTTTAACTTTGCGCGTAAGGAAAATATATCTTTAGATTTCATTCACTGGATATAATTGGTAAACTATTTGATACTGTATTTTTGTCAGTGATCAACTAACTATATTAAAAAGAATTTGCGAATGTTGATAGCTCACATTATTTCTATTGTATGTGTTTATTATACGATGCTTTCCCTGATATTCTCATTTAATGTATACATATTTATGAAATAGCAATCTTTTGAAAATGTGAACTTTTAATTTTATCATTCTAACCAGTTTTTATGTATTTCTATTACGTTTTTTTAGTGAAAATGTGCGCTTTTCTTATGTTGGCTTATAATTCTGTTTTTGGATGTCTGATATATTAAAAAAGGGTGGGAATTTTTTCGTTATCGATTAAACTATATTAAGTAGAAGCTTCAGATGGTACCCATACAGCCCCAAACCGAGGGCGAACAATGATAGTCCTATAGGTCCCCTACCTTGCTTGCATTGTCCTTTTGTGGAGTTGTTAAATATCCTTCATTATGACCCTATATATGATGTAAATTTAACAAATTTCAGGTGACATCTATTGTCCTTAAATGCCTGTGTGACTCCTTTTTAGCGTTTTATATGTTTGACATCTGTTGTCAAATGCCTGTGTGACTCCTTTTTATCGTTTTATATGTTTGACAACGTTGTTCTATCTCTTTATTAGTTTTGTTTTATTCAATCACCCCATCTTCAACCCATCTACAGCCCCACAACGAGGGTGGAAAATGAGTTCATATGGTCTTTTACCTTGCCTCCATACTCCATCAATGGACTCTTCAAAGATTAAATTGTTATTAACCTCTATGCGATTTAATAATGATAATTTCAGGTTAGCTCATTTGCCACCAAAGGCCGTATCCTATGGGTTCGTATAAGTTGTCTATCCCATGATCAGTTTTGTGTCATTGGATCACCCCATATTTAATCATTAGAAAGGTGTGAAAAGTGACCCCACCCTCGGGTACACCCATGTGGTACGTCTATACACCCTCTACGATGATGGCAGAAAATGATAGTTCAAGGGTTCCTCTAATCTCGGCTGAGATTTGTCTTGGCTAAATATTTGGACTGATACCTTCACCGAAACTCGGAGCGGCCGGATCTAGCAATTAATGTGCACTTAGGTGACACTGCTGTTCGATTCAAATAAGTTAGTTGACTATCAATCCAAATTTTATTGAAAGTAGATATTAACAGCAAACTAACAACTCAACTTTATGACAAACGGGATGATTTCAGCTTCTCCATCGTCAACTTTCCATATTTATGAAGCAATATTCCATTATCACCTGCATATGGAGTTTATATCTCTCAACTGATACGATACGCAAGAGCTTGCTCTGCGTATGGTCAGTTTTTAAATCGAAGCAAGCTACTGACAAACAGTTTATGGTAGAGGGGTTTCAACACTCTCATTTAAAGTCAACATTTTGCAAATTATGTGGTCATTGCAAAGATCTAGTTTGCCAATACAACCTGTCATTGGGTCAAATGCTGTCTGTTTCATACCGATTGTTAGACCGTTCGATGCACACTGATTTTGACTACGGATAACTCCGTTTACATGACCAAGATATAGGGCTCACGGCGGGTGTGACCGGTCGACAGGGGATGATTACTCCTCCTAGGCACCTGGTCCCACCTCTGTGGTGTGTACAGATGTCCGTGTTTGCCCAACTATCTATTTTGTATTGCTTATGGGATTTATGAGATTGATCACTGTTCGTTATCTTCACCTTGCATCTTTACCGCTATTAATGCTGTATTACTTACCGTATAAGAATGTAAATTCCATACAATAAACTATCATTAAATTTTCCGTTCAAATGATGACTTCCATGGCGCAATATGTTATCTATCAAAATTGAAGAGTTCCTGTAGTTTGTTTTTTAAATTAGCGATATGCAAATAATGCAAGTAGGTATGTGGAGATACAATGTATCAGTCACTAGATAAAACAGACTATAGGAAGTCTTCAATTTCAGGGGGTAAAATATTGTGCCATGAAAGTTATAATTTGAACGGAAAATTTAGTGACTATTTCAGTTTAGGATTTTCATACCTAGACAGTAAGCAATGTAACATTAATAGTGATAGAGAGTTAGTTTAACAGTCGAATCACTTATTTAAGCTAGAACCTACCGAAGCTGAAAGTAAAATTCCAGACATGAATTATGAATGACTGCTCCGAGATTCAGTGAAGGCGTTATTCCAAATATTCAGCCAAGCCGAATCTCAGCTGAGATTATAGGTCCCCTACATTGTGTCCACACTCCTTTCCTGGACTCTTCAAAGATTAAGTTGTTAATAACCTTCATTGTGACCCTAAGCGATGTAACATTTGAAACTTTTATATAAGTTCAATGTCTTCAAGTATGAAACTTGATAATCAAGAATATGTTTATAAATTTTGATCGATTATTTGCTAATTTTTAGTGCTCCATCTGAGTACTCTCAGTGCTTTGATGAATTTTAAATTGGCTGTCAGCTTCTACGGGCTTATTGTTTTTAAGTTAGTGGCTGTTAGCGTCAGTCTAGTGTAGAGACAATTAATGAACATGGAAATAGGGACGATGTATGAACCACAGGGTCTCGTCACGAACTGACACTCTCTATTCTATATTTACACAATGGAACTTTTCCTCAATCGCCCAAAATGGAAGACGAGCTTTGATTTGTCATTTCAATTTGCTTAAACTACTCTCGCACACCTAACTTGACCAAAATTGATGACCAATGAGAGCACGTCTTCCATTTTGGGAAATAGATTTACTGCAAGTGCTGTTAGAATAAGCTCAAGAAATTTTGGATTCCACTCCAATGACATTCTAGTTGACGTTTTATTTAATCTTCAAAATCAGTAGGAACCAAGACAGCATCCTTAAGAGTGCATTTGTAATCAAATACAAACCGCACAAAATGTTTTACAAGGTAATTACCATTCCAATGTCCCTGGCCTTTCCTAATGGGACCTACATGCATGTGTGTATACAAGGTTTCATTCTGGAAAGTTTGATAAAATTACACAGAAAGTACCTCCCCACATTAGCTGTAGCTTGTGGTCCTTTTTTACAATCCTTTTTTCAAAGTAATATTGATTTACCTATTATACTTTTTCGTAAATATTAAACACTGATGTATCTCCAGTTAGTGTGCAGTTCTTTTCCCCTGGCATATTGGAAAACTAAGTTTTGAATGGTCATCCTTAGCCTGAAAACTACAGAATTACTACCGAGGTCAATACAGGTAAACGAGGTACAAGGAAAACGTATAGTTTTTGCAGATTTTTATGAATTTCATCACCAGCACAAGATTGTCCAAGAGAAATCTGGACAGCATTGTCCTCGATATAAACCGAGGCTTTAAAAACCGGTCATTCGATGAACATCAAAAACAGACAAACCGGAAACCGGTCATTCAATGAATATCAATAGAGATTTAACAAAAATAGACAAACCGGATATCAAAAGACGACATAACCCTTAATGTTAACAAATTTTTCAGTAAAATAAAATGCCAAACGCGTAAGTTAAGGTCTTAATGAATACTTTGAGGCATTCTAAAATGCGTTATTCAAACTTTGATGTTTTATTAAATCATCGGGGACTGTATATCATAGCTAAAATTGGGAGGTTCTTTACCAGAAAAAAATATTGTGCACAAAGAATATTGAAAATGACTCTACATTGACCTTCGTGTTTTACAATACTTATCTTCAAACCAACAGGAACTATGATAATTTGTGTGTAAATCCCAGCAAATCTGATGAATCGGCGACTTATCGGCAAATTGTTCAGCACAGATACGTCAATAGCCTTTAAATTAGTCTGCGAATTTTCGCCGATTGCTTCCAAATGAGCAGGGAACGGCATTCTATAATTAGAGGTCGCGTCATCAAGCTAACACTTGATGTGGGTAGCACGTGACCTGTGTGTACACAATGCAGGGAACGGTTGGTAACTACCGGTAACTGACGACCAAACGCCCTACAAAACCAAAATTATGTAAAAATGTGTTGCTTTTTAACGACGGCGACGAATAAATTGTAACCCAGTGGCGATAAATCTCGAACTCCATTGCTATCACTTGCCGATCGATCGCAAGTTCATCACCCATCATTTACCTATCCTGCGTGCCTAAAACCAATTGCAACATGGAGGAAACCAATCTGCGATTGAAATAAGACCTTTTAAAGATTTCTAAGAAACCATTGAGACCCCTAAACGACTAGATCAGTCGTATCCAGTCTTGTTACATGTAGCTCACCCGAGTTGAAGGCTCAACTGAGGGTTTGTGATCAAAACTTTCTGTTGTCTGTCGTTGGCGTCGGCGTTATAGTCAATCTAATTAAAATCAGACTTCTTAGATTCGCGCCGTATACTCTGCGTATTGTAGCGATTGTGAGCATATCTTAGGATCTGATTTTAATTAAATTGCGTTATCGTAAACTTTTTTTCGCATTTTATCTTCTTCTCCAGAACCACTTGGCCAATTTCAACCAAACTTGGCACAAATCATCCTTGGGTAACGGGATTCAAGTTTCTGCAAATGAGGGGTAACACCCTTCTCCAAGGGGAGGTAATAGCGAAATAGCGAAAATAAACTGCCAAATCTTAAAAATCTTCTCCAGAACCAGCGGGTCAATTTTAATCAAACGATGTGAGTCATTCTTGGGTGAAGGGGATTCAAGTTTATTCAAATGAAGGACCATGTCCCTTTCAAGCGGGGATAATCACAAAAATAGGGTGGGGTCATTTAAAATTCTCCTCAAGTACCACTGGGCCAAAAAAGTGAAAATTTACATGGAAGCTTCCTGACATGATGCATATTCACATTTGTTAAAACCATGCTCCCCCCCCCCCCCCGAGGTAGGATGAGACCACAATAAGGGATCAAAGTTTTACATGCGAATATAGAGGGAAAATCTTCTGCTGTAGGACCACTGGGCCAAACTTGGTACAAGTCGTCCTTGGGTGAAGGGGATTCAAGATTCTAATGAACTTGGCAATCTTTGGAATTGGCCATTATCGGGGGCATTTGTAATTCACAAACACATCTTGTTTCCTATCTAATTTTCTGTTCAGTTCGAGATGCAACACACCTGTACTGGACCAAACTGCTTGTGAAACTACCAGTATAGCAAGTCAATTGTCTTGGCGTACGATTTTCCATGTGTCGTAGAGTTGTCATCTTTCACAAGCTTGATGTACGTAACATAGAATTATGTACAAGTTCTTGTTTCTACTATTTATAAGATCATATTAGATATGGATGCTGTTCATCTACTCTAAGTATTTAAACAAGTTTATATTTGATTGTCTTGTTTCATGTGCAAAGGTTGTCCCAATGACTCGAATACATTAATTGCGATCAGACTGCACGAAAACTGGCATGCGTATTTCGCTCAAAGCTTCGACAATTTTTAAAGAGAAATCGCTTAACGTGATATTTTCACGAACATGTAGGAAAATCATAGCCTGAGTAATTATGTGGCATATTTCTGTCACTATTTCTTAGATGATTATGTCGACTTGTCAGATCTTTTACTTGACTTGTCACTTGTATAAAACAAGAGATGTTTATAAAACACATATGCCCCCTCCCCCCCCCCCCCCCCCGGTGCAAAATTGAAAAGGGTTATACACACACATCATTTAATTGAGAGTAGTATCATCAATTCAAAATATTGAGCAGACAATATCTTCCTATGTCAAGAGTGGATTGACTATGTGACCTAAAAATCAATAGGGGTCATCTACTCCTGAAGATGTACCAGTGTACCAAGTTTGATGTCTGTCAAGCAAACGGTTCTCAAGATATTGAACGGTCAGTATATTCCAATGTCCAGTTTGACCCTTGACAACGCAACCTCAAAATCAATAGGTGTCATCTTCTCCTGATGATGTACCAGTTTACCAAGTTTAATGTCTGTCAAGCAAAGGGTTATCAAGATATTGAACAGACAGTATATTCCAATGTCCAGTTTGACCCTTGACCTTTGACCATGTGATCTGTAACTCAATAGGGTTCATCTTCTCCTGAAGATGTACCAGTGTACCAAGTTTGATGTCTGTCAAGCAAAGGGTTCTCAAGATATTGACCCAGATAGCATGACTACGTTGGGCCAACATCGGTAAATGGTTGTATGGTGGCCGTGGGGTAGACAACGTTGGGCCAACATTGGGCCAATGTTACCATGCCAATCTTCTCAACCATGATGAAATTTCTATGTTGGCCCAACACTGGTCCAACGTAAATCAACTCTTATTTGCTTTATTTTCCAAAGATGTTGGAATTCTGAAGTTGGTCCAATGTTAGTCCAACGTTTGTAATGCATCCTTAACAAAGATGTTTAATTAAGCTGGTAATAGTACGTTGGCCCAGCGTTGGCCCGATGTTAGCATGAGTTCTTTCATATATCAAGTGTTTCAAGTTGGGGTGATTACATTGTTCCAATGTTGGCCCAACAGTTGTACTGCGAACTAAATGCAAGCTGGGAAGCATTACGTTAGGCCAACGTTGGTTCCACGTTTGTAAACGTTCTATCTTGATATGTGTTGCAAGATATTTGATTGCATAACATTAAAGAGTGCTGAATTTAAGAGACAGGTTATGAAATAGTTAGAGGACATTCTTTGTCCATGCTGATTGCATGTAATTGGATGACTGCATCCATTTATATTTGTTGTTAAGAACAACACATCAGTACGTTTTTAGGTCACCTGAATCATTCAGGTGACCTATTGCTATCTGTTTTTGTCCGTCGTCGTTCGTCGTGCGTCGTGCGTTAACATTTGAACATTTTCAGCTTCTTCTCTGAAACCCCTGAACCAATTGCAACCAATTTTGGCATATAGCATCTGTGGGTGGAGGGGAACAAAAACTGTGAAATTCGTGGTCCCTGCCCCCCTGGGGCCTGAGGGGTGGGGCAAAAACCATCAAAATGAGTGTAATTTTAAAAAATCTTCTTCTTTACTCCTGGACATCAAGAAGTCAAACTGTGGGCATAATTATAATGAGCGTTGAGCCCTCTACCAAAATTGTGAAATTCATGGCCCCTGGGGACAGGGGTTCTTGTGTTAGGGTGGGGCTCTATTGGTCATATAGTGAAAATGTAGAAATTCTTTGAAAATCTTCTTCTCTGTCTCTGGGTATTAAGTAGACAAACTAATAGCATGGTAATGATGAGCAAGGATGCCTCTTTAAAAGTTGTGAAATTCATGGCCCCTGGATCAGGGGTTCTGGTGCTAGGGTGGGGCTCTATAAGTCATATAGTGAAAATGCATTATTTCTTTGAAAATCTTCTTCTCTGTCCTTGGGTATTAAGTAGGCAAACCAATAGCATGGTTATGATGAACAAGGATGCCTCTTTCAAAATTGTGAAATTCATGGCCCCTGGGTCAGGGGTTCTGGTATTAGGGTGGGGCCCTATTGATCATATAGTGAAAATGCATTTTATTTCTTTGAAAATCTTCTCTACTGCTGGGTATTAAGTAGACAAACTAATAGTATGATAATGATGATCAAGGATGCTTCTTTCAAAACTGAAATTTATGGGCCCTGGTCAGGGGTTCTGGTGCAAAGGCGGGGCTGATTGATTATATAGTGAAAATGCAATATTTCTTTGAAAATCTTCTGTTTTTGTCCGTCGTCGTTCGTCGTGCGTTAACATTTGAACATTTTCAGCTTCTTCTCTGAAACCCCTGAACCAATTGCAACCAATTTTGGTATATAGCATCTGTGGGTGGAGGGGAACAAAAGTTGTGAAATTCGTGGTCCCTGTCCCCCTGGGGCCTGAGGGGTGGGGCAAAAACCATCAAAATGAGTGTAATTTTAAAAAATCTTCTTCTTTACTCCTGGACATCAAGAAGTCAAACTGTGGGCATAATTATAATGAGCGTTGAGCCCTCTACCAAAATTGTGAAATTCATGGCCCCTGGGGCAGGGGTTCTTGTGTTTTTTTCCTGTCTGTCATTCTGTTTGAAACTTTAACCTTCCTAATAAATTTTGAACAGTAAGTGCTAGAGCTTTGATATTTCACACGAATATTCCTTGTGACAAGACCTTTCCCTTGGTACCAAAATGTTTGACCCTGTGACCTTGACCTTGGAGTTGGTCATAACTTCTAAATGGTAAATCTATATTAGAGCTTCCATATTGTACATGAGCATTTCTTGTGACAAGATCTTTCTACTGGTACCAAGATATTTGTCCTTGTGACCTTGGCCATCTTTAGAATTGGCCATTATCGGGGGCATTTGTGTTTCACAAACACATCTTGTTTTTTTTCATTGAACGAGATTTTCCTATAAAAAATGCATTGTTTTTCGGCGAGATGCCTCTTCATTATTTTTAACAGACTGGTTTGAACATTTAAGTGTCTAGCTTGGTATTCTCATTGAGCTTATACATTTACATGCTGTAAATATTAAATATTTATTGCGCGTCACTTCTGTTACATTTTTTTCCCTATTCGAACTCCTACACAAGCTGCGAATCTTAAGCTTTTCTGCTAAGGTTATTTGCATTTTCATATAAAGAACTTTTATAAAATTCAAACAATAGCAATGTGTATTATGTCTCATTCAGAAATCAGGTGAGTTTCCTTTGCAATATGAATATGAGCTTTTACACGAAAAGTGTAATACACACATGTTGATGAGTACAGTGTTTAATGTACCTGTGTACAAACTCTTGGAGTTTTTTTTTTGTTTGTTTAGATTTACGTATAACAAACAATCACTACAATGCCTAAATGTAAATTCATGCATATATGTTAGTCTAATTTATCATATTCGACTTCGTATATCCTCTTGCACTAACTTTCATGTTTAAAATGAGCTCTTTCCGGTCTTGTTGATAACGCAGCATTCAGTTTCAAAGATTCACATTCTCTCCAACCTGATTTTGAATTGAAATCAACTTCATTATGGATTACAAAAACAAATTCCACTTTCATGGTTTGATTGCTATATACAGATAATTATGCACTGGATTCTGTAGTACAAGTCATACAGATGCATGTTTATGTATGTATTTAGATGATTTCTGGTGAGGTGATGAAATGGATGTAAAGTGTTTCATTGACATGCATTACTGGTTTGTTTTGACATGAATATCTGTGGCACTTGTTAGTTAGTGTATGTGGTTATGTGTAGTTTTCTTTTTTGTCCAGTCGTTTGTTTGTTCCTTTCTATTATTATTTGACATACATGTATGTATCAAACTATAGATTTGTTTCATTTTAGTTGTATTTTAAAAATAGTTCATACACTATTAAACTGGAACACAACAGTAAGTTAGTTGCGTAATAACAACTGAACACTTTTTACCGAAAATTACCATTTCACCTGTTTTCACATTTTCTACTAAAACTTGACAAATTTCCAAAATATTCTTCTCTACAACATCACATCTGTAAGAAAAAAATTGCAGTCATATAGAGCATTTCATGATCCATGGTGGGGGCCGGAGCGGAGCGGGTCAGAAACCCTTGACTTGGTAAGATTGATGGGAGCCAAACTGGGTATAAAGTGTTTATGTGTAAAATATTTGAATAACATAGCCTTTAATGCTATTAATTGATTGTATCTTATTTAACGCCCTCTCGATAATTTTTAATTCACATGGAGACGTCACCAAGACCGGCGAAGGGCTGCAAAATTTAGGCCTTTGTTCGGCGCATACGGCCATTGAGCAGTGCCACACCTACTGTAACACGGGGCATCTGTTTTTAAGGCCATCTCTGAGGACCCATGACATTCACATCTGATGCCGAGAGTTTGGCGATGGAACTGTCACTACCCATTTTAACGACCTAGGTCTGTCGCGGCCGGGATTCGAACCCCTACCATCCGCGTACAGGGCGAACACTCTACCTCTTGACCACCACAGCGGTGGTAATGCTATTGATACTAAATTCCGATTATAATATTTAAAAAAAAAAGAGCAGGTGTCCTTTACCAAAATTGTAAATTTCATGATCCAATGACAAGGTTTTAGTTCCGGGTGGGACCAAAATTATTATAGCGACCATTGTTTCTAATATCATATAAGGTTTATATTTCACCATGTTGAAAAGTTTCAGGACATGTTTCCAATCCATATTTGTTATTTCCTTACAGAAAATGTATTATTTAATTGTGCAAAAATAAAGAATAATGCATGAACTTTTTTTTACTGGTGTTCCTGCTCATTAACATTACAGACAGAATTCATGAAGTCAGTTTAGCGCTTTTCAGTACTTTGATGTATTATTGCAAAGTGGTCAACGACATTAAATGTAACAGGATAAGTTCTTTTGGGTAATTTTGATTATATTTAGCATTATACAAATGCTGCATAATAAAAATGAATATTATAATAAAATGTACAAGGTATTGAAAATTTCATTAAGTGACAGTCTGGTGTCATTATCCTTGTTTAAGAGTTGAAGTTTTCTCATACAAAGAAATGCAACTCCAACTGTTATCAGACTAATGCTTGCTACTAATTGCATCATATCTTGCAATAGCACAGCTAAAATATTCTAATATGTCCAAAAATTGATTCCTCTGGTTAACATGTCCTTTGTATCTAGAGAGAAAAAAACATTAAGAGTATCTAAGTCTTGCCTAGTGTCACAGAAGACAGCCAGGTTCGATTGTCGGAGGCCAGGTAGCTCGGTTGGTAGAGCAACTGACTAGAGATTCAGGGGGCCCAGGTTTGAATCCCGGTCTACTCTGTTGCATTTTCTCCCTTCCTGTTACATTTTATGCCATTGACCACCTCTGGGCTTGCAGGTGAAAATCCTGCCAGGGGCAAACAATTCCGGGTTGTGTGTCTTAGAGGTTGAAGACAATATAAGGAGGGAGGAATGTAACAGTCAGACAGGTTGGATCACCAGTGGCCAGTTAGCTCAGTTGGTTGAGCACCTGGCTAGAAATTCAGAGGGCCCAGGTTCGAATCCCGGTCTAGACCATTGCATCTTTTCTCTTCCTGTTACACTAGATTGCTCACACAGCAAGCAGATCATATGAGCTGTAAGTAAATAAATGCACATAACAACAAATTTGTTTCAATAATTCATTTTGCCGAGTAAAATTTTTTCTATAACATTAATATAACACATTCTAAGAATATAAACCAAAGAAGTTAATAGATCACGATCTCTTTATCCAATACTCCAACATTCATTGAAAGATCTGAGGATACGAGAATAGAATCAATGTTCATTGAGAGATCTGAGGACACGAGTATAGAATTGATGAATCACAGTACACTTGATCAAGAGTATGTCTTTGATTCTTTGTCACATTATACCGTGACCAACCATTGGTATCCTGTATCACTTATTTCACATTTGATGATTAAGGAGAACACATAGTCACAACTATCTCACAACATGAAACAACAGTCGTCAGTTCTCCTTTTTGCTACCTTCCCCTGCTAGAGTCTCTTCTGCTTTGGTTACTGTGCCATTTTGATGGACTCCATTTTCTGTTGAATTTCCCTGAAGAAAAGTAGAGTGTGAATGTTGTACAAGTGTAATGAAATAGAGCAGTACTTAGCATTGTACAGGAACAGTAACAGAACTAATCTTGGTTAATGTCAGTACAAAGACACTCTTGATCTCTATCCAATCAAATAATCTGACGATGTACAACGTGCTTATCATGTTTGTCATTCTAGTTAGAGAAATGAATTGTGTTTATACCATTAACAACTAGCACATCAGAATGTCTAACCCTATCCAAGTTTGATTTTTAGACGTTCTGTCCCATTATCAACCCGTTCCTTAGTCGATTCGTCCCATTACCGATCTCGCAATTAAATGATCAAAGATTGCACAACAATGCAGTTATAAAAACTCTAAGTAGTGTTTTCACTAAGGTGTTTTCACACACTTTTACATTGATTGCTGTAGACAAACTTAAATAACGATGTTTTTACAATCACCTCCAAGTTTATTTGGTTATTTCACCATAAAATATACGGTATTCATCATTAAATAATATTACCACATTCAAAGAGTGACTGATATCTTGATGTTCAATCTCTTTTCTTTTGCTGATATCAAGTGATCTGAACAACGGGAGCTTTGGTTTTGAGGTGCTGAAGTTCAGTTATATGTGGCACAAGATTCCTGGTTGGAATCCCTTTCAAAGGTCAAGCAGACACTTCTCTTAACCACAGAAAGATACAGATTTATCTAGTTTTACATAAAGATTTGACTCAATCTGATTAAAATCAGATCACTACACTAGGGATCTACGTGAGCAGATCAAAGGATCTGATTTTAAATTTTAATCAGATTGAGATTTGCTGATGCTTGGTGTGACATGGGATCACTGCTTTTAAGGTCATATCCGAAGAATTACTCAATTTTCATGAATTTCTAACCATACTAAATTCTGAGCGTTAACCCCCCCCCCTATCTACGTTTATGTTGATTTGGTACAAGTGGAGATCGAACTCACGACTTCCCCGGAAATGAAGCGCACACTCTACCATTGAACTACTGCAACTAGGTGCGCAATGTAGGCAATCAGTAAATATAAGTACCTAAATCTAAATACAATTTTCATCATTTATGGAAATGTGCTTCTGGAGTGTCTACAAGTTTTTTTCTATTCAGTCTTCTGATATTTACCTTATGAGAAATTCGATCTGTTTCTCAGAACTATGGTTTGTTTACAACCGGTATCCTATTTTCGTGTCATCTCTTGTTAGATATTTATATATAGATTGAGAACAAAATGGATAAGAAGCCCCTGTGGATCATCTATATTAATCAAGTCAGTCAAAATTTGTTTTTCGTGAAAGTAGTTTTAAAAGCTATACCATGGTCTCATCATGACTAAAAC
The DNA here is from genome assembly GCF_947568905.1 of Ostrea edulis. NCBI lineage: Eukaryota > Metazoa > Mollusca > Bivalvia > Ostreida > Ostreidae > Ostrea > Ostrea edulis. The sequence continues at coordinate 16,783,726 of NC_079168.1, forward strand.
ACATTTAAATGAATAAATCTACTGACTAACGAGCTACTTAGCCCATTTATTTCATACTTAGTATCACCGTAGTGTTTTATACATTCACATGATATCAATGTCCTACCTGATCTGCCTTTCCACAACCTTTCTCGTCCTTGATGGTGGAGGTTTTACTCCATGGCCAAAATGTTGCAATAAGGGGTTGTATAAACTTGTGGAACACCCACAAAAGTACAGGAATGACAATACAAGGTATACACACCATCTTTTATTAGTTCGTCACTGAATGGATGACACTATACCGGAAATAACTTATGGATCGGGCTCGTTGATCATTTTTCCCCCCCAGTACTTGACGCGTTACGTCTTCCGGTTTTACTTTCGACACATCACAGGTCATCAGAAATACGAGAAATGTGACAAAAATATCAACATCTTGATATTGTTGGTCCGTGAATTTTACGATGAACAATTATATAGAGTTTGTGTCATGATTTAGTCCTAGACAGAGTGTTATGAATTCAAGAAAGTCGAAGCAGAATGCAAACGACAAACCTTACAGCTACCAGCAATTAGGTGCAGAGGTTCAGAACACTAAAAAGTCAAGAGTGTATGTGTTTGGCGATGCTGATGTCAAGGAAGATGAGGTTGTTGAATTTGAAATGTCTGACGTGCGATCGCGTAAAGGGGGGACAAAACCCATTACCAGAGATGACGACGAAGAGATTTATTATGAGAGAGAGATTACTGAAGGCGATACATTACGAAGTCTTTCATTACAGTATGGATGTCCGGTATGTGAAATTCAAAATCATCTTGTTTGGAGATCAAGATATTTTTGCGATTACAGTCACAAGATTAATGATAATTAGTGATAATAGGTTAATCCTTCTTTGGCTGTTTTAGAGTACATGTCATATCTGATGATCATCAATATGCCCCTTAGATGATTATTACAAGTTAACCATGACTATTGCGATGCTATTGCCATGTAAAAAGCTCTAACACTGACAAATCAAGCATCACTTTGACTTAGGTCGCTTTCTGGCCATTCAATTTCTTTGTGCATGACTTCAGCACAAATACACAAAATTCCAGTCGGCGTCATAAGTAGACATGATTAACTTGAAGAATACTCTTCTGATAATTGAATCCTATCTAGATCTGAGAAAAAGTGGTAAAAGATAGGCAAAGCAGCGACACTGGCTTGTGTTTCTGAATTCCAACTTTTGAATATGGAGTCTGCTCTAAATCTCCCATGTACTATTGTACACATCACGAAATAAAAGCGAGAATCTCGGATCAGTAGATTATTGATATGTATATGTACATATCCCCACCCAAGGAAAACCAAGTCAGACATCTGGATTTTTTTCTTAAAAGTAAGGCAAATCTGGATTTGTGGCTAGAGAAAACACATTTCATTCCTCGTTAATAGGCTAATATCTAGATGTGTGTATGTTGCACATATCCATAAAACTAAAAAGAAATCACCCCAAAAATAATTAAACATTTATTTACTACATGTAAATACCGATTATATCAATCATTGATCGATACAGGTCTTCCGATTATGATCGATGATGAAATTTTCCCGATTATTGAAACACTACTAACCAGTTAGACATAACACTTGAAAACTTATGATGTATATGCAAACTCGAGGTAATCTTTGATAAACCAAATCAAAATATATTATATTATATAGATTTATGATGAACTAAGAATTCAGCCCGTATACCTCAGTGGGTAGAGCACCTGACTAGTAATACAAGGGTCCAGCCACAATCACATAATTTTGAATAATTCATTTTCCTATTACAACACCTTACAATTTTACAGCTTGTAAAAGTTATATTAATTGGAGTCTGATATAGAATGGAATTACCTGGAAATTTGTAGAATACTAGATTTATTACCTAGGACCTCAACACATTGATTATTATATTTTATTCATTTATAAAGCACAACATTACCTAGGCTATAGTTTCTATGCGCTGCTGGCGCATTCTGCGGCATTCAGTTAGTTTGAAACTAGGCTAAGCTTTATACTTTCATCATAAGTGGTGCCATTGATTTTCAAGGTTAAGAATACATGTATCTTGCTTGAGTTTTGAGATTGGGGTTGCCTCACTTGATTTTCATATAAATTTGGAATACCCTGTTTTTATTGATATTTTGATTACACATAGAACTTTTCTTGGTTTGCTAATTTTAAATTGCATATTATATTATATCATTTACAGGGTTCGAAATTAACTTTTTCAAGCACTAGTCTGTATGGACTAGTAACTGTTGATGTTCACTAGTCAGCAAAGCATTTCACCAGTCCGTCCAGTATATAATAAAATGATCTTCATTTTATTCAATAGTATTTAATCAAATCAAACACATCACAGTTGCAAACAATTTAATTTCTGACACCTATAGAAGAAAAAGAGACCACCATATTTTATTTCGCATTCAAGATCTTCAAAAGCATACAATATTAACCTCCGAGTTAATCCTTTTATAAATGTCCATAAGTGCGTTCGAGATGGACGTTCCTGTTGTTTTGGTGCTCAGATCGTAAAGTCAAAAGAGTTCGAAATTTTATCAATAAAGTAAAAACAATTCACTCGATTGACCAAGTCATGAGCTATAGTGTTATGAACTACTGTGTTAGAGTCACGAATGTCGAGAAAATGTGCGCACAAACGTGCATGTTCTCAGACCACACTACTTGCAATTCTTGCACCTAGAACACGTTCTCATGATGTGCTAGGCGTTCGGAATCGGCAGGAATTTGACAATTTGTGCACGTTCGAAGAACGGCGGTCTCGAACACACTACATGTGTTAGGAAGATCAGGCTGTCATAGTCATGCAAACACTTGACCATGCAGGTAATCAACCATAAGTTCAAACATCTAAGAGACTCAGACAAATCTTGCTAAAAATCTTTACCAATTCAAGATTGATTTCTGGATTTTCAGTAGTCCGTACGGACTAGTACTATAGAGAGTTCACTAGTCCGACACATTTTTTACTAGTCTCGGACTTACGGACATGAGTTAATTTCGAACCCTGAATTTAAACAACCTTGAAGGAATGGTACCAGCTACCTAACATGAAAACATCCGTTTCTATTGGTTTTCAGGGTTAAATGTCAAAGTCACAGGAAGGGAAATTTTGTTCACAAAAGTTTGAATGTGATTTACAGGGGTGTTTACTGTTATCTTCCAAAGAGATCTGGATTCTTATTCATTTTTTAGTTTAAAAGGTAATAAAATATTAACAAGGTCAGTGGGTTGAGCCTCCAAGAATATGTCCAGATTGTGAGGAGTTGCCTTGTTGAATATAGCCCTTGTTTAGAATAGGGTAAATGGGGAAAAAATGCTTCAATAGATGAATTTGTAGGACTTCTTTTGAATAGTGTTGGTTAAACTTACTACTAGTTTTTTTATAATGATCAAAAGAAACTCAAATATGAATTTCTTATGTTTCACTACAAGGTGTTTTTGCAATAACTTGTGTTTTATTTTAAAAATGTAGTTTTAATATCATGCAAATGAAGTTAAATGATATGCAATTTTTTTTTTATAGGTGGCTGAAATCAAACGAATTAATAACATGATCCAGGACCAAGAGTTTTATGCTTTCAAGAAGATAAAAGTGCCAATTAAAAAATATTCATTTTTGACAGAAACACTAAAAACAGAGACAAAATCTGACTTGCCTCAGTTAAATGGAGTAACAGTGGTGGATGAAACTGACACCGATCATCAGGAGACGGACTCGGAGTCAACATGTAACTTAAGTGACCCAGAAACTCAGAGGCTCTTAATAAAAAAATCGCTCAGCATCAAGAGTCAGACAAGCAATCAGAGCAAAGAAGCTAGGAGGTTTCTGCGTAGCATGGATAAAGACCTGGTGAAAATCTGTAATTCGGCAAAAACAAATCATAAGTCACTAGATGAAGTTGTCTCTCTTTTGACCAATAGGTCGATACAGCCTATTCCACCGCCACGACGGAAGTTCTTTGGTACTAATTGTGGAATAACCTGGTGTTCAATGATCACTGTTATGGTCATACTTGTTATCTTGATTCCGTTAGGAATTTTAAGTTATTTATGGTTCACGGGCCACTTTGCTTCCCATGCTGCTGCAGGCCAGACTAAGGGATGATGTATTAATACCTGTTAGGAGAATGGAATACTTTACTGAGAAACATATCAATTCGTTCATGGAAATAGGAAAGAAATATCACTCTTCAGATATGCATGTAGTGAAACTCCACAGAGCTTTAGAAAGTCCTTAGCTGGGTTCGGTCTTTTTAATTAGTGGCCAGGTATTCTTTTGTTTTGAAAGATAATTCAGCATTGATAGTAGTTTTTTTTTTTTTTTTTTCGATAATTGTCAATCATCCAATTCAAAAAAGAAAACATATACTGCTTGGACATGTTGGAAATGCAGGATTTAAAAAAAAAATGGATTTCTGATATGTATACTTCTACCAGTTTGAAGTCATTGATTGTCAATAAATGTACCAAGCTACAAATTTTTTTGGAAAAAATACCCTTTATGTATGTACTACATGTATATATTCTTGAAGACTTAATAAAAGGTAGTTATTACTGAGGTGCAATCTCCATGGCTCTTCCAAAAAGTATTAAAATTCCAAATTAATCACTGAAGTAAGATTTATGTCTAATAAATACAATGGATTGTTTAAGGTATGTTTATGGATGTTTTCATCTACATGTGTTAGCATTATAGAAAATTACATTATAATTCACTTTATGAAAGATACATGTACCTGTTTTAAGCCTTTCAGATCAAAGATTGGGGGATATTGTTTTTTTTATCTGTCTTTCAGTTAGTTGCCCGTGCACAACTTTGACTAAAGTTTTGAAATTATCGAATATATTTTGCATGTTTACTCATGTAATTAAATCAATATGCAGTCAGGCCTGGGGGTTATAAAACTTTTACCGTACTTATACTCAAACTCAACCATGTTTGTTTTGAGTACAACTCTGAGCAAGCTCTCAGCGTACTCAAAAAATCTTGAGAATGTACTCTATTTGAGTATGAGAATAAATTTCATATAAGTTTTATAACCTTCACTTTTGAGTATGTGTATGACTTAGAACACAGAGTTTGAGTATGAAAACATGTTTAAAATTTTTTATAATCTCCAGGCCAGGTCAAGCCCACAATATGAGGTTAGAGGTTGTACAGGATTTTGTTATAGTCTAGGCGACTCGCATTAATATTTTGTACTTGTTATTTTCTGTCAAACATTAATGTTTTACCACTCTTGAGTACCTTGTCTCTAACTTGTATCAAAATGAAATTGAAGGAGTACATTTTGAATTCTGAAATTGATTGGGACATGCAAAATGCAGTGTACATTTTTTACTGGTTAGCATCGCGTACAAACATTTCTTTGAATATATATTTTAAAAAACCCACACATTTTGGATTGAATTACATACATAGTATGCTTTTTTAAACAAAAGAATTGGAGGTAAAATTATTTTATTTTATTTAGATTGTCTTGTACAGTGTTTAGGTGTACTTAAATTTTGACCTTTTAAATTTGGACTTCCTGTGGACTGAGGACAATTTGGCAAATGTTGCTTGTGAGTGGATGCCCAACTTTGGGGCGACCTTCTGAAAAAGTATCATTCTGAAAAATATGTAGAAGTTAGAGAAAGAAGATGTTTGGTATGAGCCTGATTTGGTCCCTGAAAATGACTTCACATAAAAGATTATTTTATTTTGATAAAGAGTATATTCACTACTTTTTGATATTTGTTATTCACCGAAACATGTTAGTGATGCCAAGATATGACATCATCATGATCATAAATGTTTAACTTCTCCCAGATCGTTTGATTAAAAATGGGTCCATTACAGTCATAGAGCACATTAGTGAACACCTGGATTTATATTTTCACTAGTTCATACATGAATGTATTATTCAAAAATAGGTTGGTAGAAAAACAAACCATGCCCTCCAGACGAGTGAGCTAAATGTTTTTGATATAAAAAAAATAAATCAAAAACAAGCACATGTAAATGTTATATTTTCTGTTAAAAAAAATTATGATATTAAAAATGCTTCATTTCTAGTCAGAATACAGGAAATGATAAATATTATCATAAATTCATCATATAAGAATTGATGTTTCCTGAATTCTTGAAGATTTTATATAAATATTATGTTTTACTAAAGGCCAAATTAGGCTCTTATCATATGTAGTTCTTTATGGTTATTAAATTAGAAGATTTGAAAAATTGATAAAAAAAAATTCAATTGATAAGCATTGGTCGTGTTTTCATATCGAGTATTTGTGTAAAATATTGCTTTTTTCCCTTTAACAAATACATAAATGTTCAAAGCATTTTTACCAAGTTCTTATATAAAATGTTTATAACAATGATAAATGTTCCATGCATATATGTGATACAGGCATTTGAGTGTGGAGCTTTGAAGGCATGTGTCCAGTTCTTTTCTGCACTGCCTTGGAATGCTGTGAGAGATTGTTAATGCTTAGTGTTTTGTTCCTTCATATACATGTTTGTGTAATGATACATAAGTGCACAGTTAAATTAATGTGTTTATAACATCAATGCTTGACCCCAGAACTGTCTCTGTCTCCTTCACCACATCATTGCAAACCATGGTGACAGTCAGAATGTACAATCCTTTCTAGGAGAGAGTTGAACTCGGGACCATGGCTTGAGACAATATTTTCAGCATTCCATTACATGTAGGTCATGTCACTGGGTGTAAGTTTAGCATATTCTTCCATTATGATAGAAATTATTCAAGTTACAAAAGACCTGCATCCTTTGAATGTTTGATTTGATTAAATGAGAATGCTTACTGTTACAAAATTGAATACTGGTGTACAGCAACATACTGTAATCATGTTTAATTACTGTTGATATATGTGTACAGCATTAAGGTATGTTTTTCATCAATATTTAAAAAGAAAAACATTTATGTAGTTTTCATTCATTATGTACACCAATAATTATATGTTCTGTGTTAAAACAGACATTTTTTATCAGTATGGATGTCATCTGGGGTTTTTTATCAGTAAGTTACTTCTGCCACCATCAGTGTTTTACCAGTCAGTAAATGTTGTCACAGCCCAACAATGATATTGCTATCATCAATGATTAAATGGATATTGATCTATGTCATTTTATAAACAGGAAGTGGTTAGAGTTACCCATCCTGGAACTTTTAGTACAGACATGTTTGGAGGCAGTTTATGGTTCATACAAAGTGTTTCAGATCAATTTTTTTTTTCATAACAAAGCAATGCTTTAATTCATACATTTGTTCTTTGGAAATGTATATACTATTTAAAGATCGATTTCATGTACAATTTGTAGGTTGTATCGCGCCAGGATCAGGGATGAAACCAGCATGCCATTATAATCTTAATCTAACACATGAAATCGCACATATATGATGATGTTTGGTGGAAAGGCGTTATACGAGTCAGTCTTAAATAAACAAAAATACCAGATGTTAATTTATTGATTTCACTAAAGGGTAAAAATAGCATTTTGAAATTTCAATTAGGAAAAAAGATGAAGATAACGTACAACCAGTGATCAATCTTATAAAGAATACAAAATTGAGGGTAATTTGACAAAAATTGACCCTTGGAAACACCAGAGGTGGGATCAGGTGCCTAGGTTGAATAAGCATCCCCTATTGACCTGTCACACCCTGTCATTAGCCCTCTATCTTGATCAGGTAAAATGGAGTGATCCGTAGTGAAAGTCGGTATATAAAGAACGACCTAACAATGGATATAAAACACATCCGACAGCATTCAACCTAATGACGGGTTGTATTTGCAAATAAGAGCGTTATAACAATCATGGAAATTGTGAAATGGTGGTTCTATACTTTTCTGGCTTTAAATGAGACTGTTAGAACCCCTTTAACATCAACTTGTTTACAAGTAGACTACCTCAGTTTAATAAGTACATTGTATATTGGTAAAACTGATATATGCTCCTTACTCCCTGAACTGCATCTAAATTAGCTGCAGAACTGTATCTCTCTGACAAAATATTGGGACACTGATTTGTCCTAATATTTTTCCAGAGAGCTACAGTTCTGCAGCTGCATAAAAATCAATGAACTATTTCATATGATGAATGACATGAACAATAACTATTGAAATCAAAATGAAGGGTTTTTTTGCTCGTATATAAGATATACATTCTGAGTAGCCAATGACCTTTCCAAAGTGGCCTTGAGTGACCTTTGTCTGAAAGCCGTTTGACTATATTATTGCGTGATATATGGTCAATATACCTGTTCAAAAACTTGAAATAAACTTTTTCCTCATTTAAGTAATATGTTCTGAGTGACTTTGACGTTTCCAAAATGACCTAGAGAGTTGTTGTAATTAACATGTTTTTAGGTCACCAGAGTTAACTCGGATGACCTATTGCAATTGGATGTCATCCGTCATCGTGCGTTGACAATTGAACATTTTTAACTTTTTCTTGATAACTACTCTTTCAGTTCTTTTCAAACTTGGTATGAAGCATCTTTGAGACAAGGGGGACATAGATTGTAAATTTCAGGACTCTAGCACCCCTGGGGCCATAGGGGTGGGACTAAAATTGACCATTTCAAAAATCTTCTCTACAACCGCACATGCATAAGAAAAACTAAATGCATAGTGGTGTAGAGCAGGAAGGCTTCTACCAGAATTGTAAATTCATGATCCCCGTGGTAGAGATTCTGACCCCAGGGTGGGGCTAAAGTTAGTTTATAGTGTTAATGTGTAAAACACTTAAATAACATTTTCATTAGTGCTATTGACACTAAATTGAAACTAAATGGATATTTAGAAAGAGCAGATAGTCCTTTACCAAAATTGTAAATTTGATGATCCCAGGGGTAGGAGTTTTGGTATTGGGGTAAAACCATATGCCTGAGTATCCTTTTCATCATATGTTTAAGGCATACTGTTCTGAGTGACGTTGACCGTTCCAAAATGACCCTGAGAGACCTTGTTGTAAAAGGTCAAAAATAGTTGAATTAAATGAAGGATTTTAGATGTAGAGTATATGTTCTGAGTGACCTTTGTAAAATGTCCTGGAGCTACCTTTGTCTGAAAGCCATTTACCTGTCACCTATTTGTGTGATATGTGTTCAGTACCTGTTCAAGTCTGTGAAATAAAAAAAAAAATGCCTTGGATAAGGTTTATATTCTGATTAACCTCGACCTTTCCAAAGCAACCTCTGTCCAAAAGTCCCTGTCCCAAAGAATATTTGCGATCAATTATGGTCAATTTCTAATGAAAGGTTAAGGAGATGTGAGCTCGACGGATAGATATGACGACGAATATATGATCCCCCGAAAAATTGTCAGGGAGCATAAAAAATTGATCTCGTGTATCGAATCAGTTGAAAGGAATGTGTAGATGATATTAGAATATCATAAATAACGGGTATTGGAAATTGATGAAGAAACTGAAGTCATCCTGTTTGTCATTTGCCGTTAACGTCTATGTATATTGATTGCTTGTCCCGTCGAGAATGTTTCACTCATATTGAGACGTCACCAGCTGTAGATGATGTACCATAAATGTAGACCCATGCTTAGCGCTCAGGGCCGTAGCAGTGAGGGTTATTTAACGTGCCAACACCTGCCACCACACGGGACCTACGTTTCTAAGGTAATATGTCCGAAAAAACCGTGATTCTCACTTCTGAATGCCGAGCGTTTGGCAAAGGAGCAATCACAACCCATGTTAAAGCTGACATGAAGTAATAAATATAGCATAATTCTATATGTCCGCCATATTTCTCTGCTAATCCGCCATATTAGTTGAAATTTCTATTGTTATATGTATCGGGGTTCGCATGGTATATAAGGGGACGAGCTTTGCTACGCTTCACTTCACATCAGTGTCTTCGATTTACCTGTGCGGGTAGCTTCGACAGGTAACACGTACATCTCCGATACTAATTTAGAGGACATCAAGAAATGAAATCACGTTTTGGAACACCACGCAGTGCTCAAAATTATAATAAACATATCATACAGTAGTAAATCATTCTAAATATATATATTTGGATAAATATATATAGAATGCCTTTACTTTACGTGAACGTGCGTACATTTGCAGTAAATATGTCAAAACTATACAAAAATGCGGAGAAATATTTCATCTTTTATCTATTGATAAAATGGAATAAGCAAAGAGTATACAATCTATACCATTCACAATTACTTCAAGTAAAAGACTACTGTACTTATAAAAATGGCATGTATGCTCGCCATGAAAACGCATCGAATGCGGACGACTATTTACCTGGGCCTACTCGTAATATCTGTAAAGGACCGCAGATGTACGTGTACACTTGTCGAAAATACTCTAAGTAGTAGTAAAACTCCCTTTATTTGCATAATCCATGAAACAAAATGATAAACTCCATTTGCATTCCAACAGTAAACAACATTGTCCATTGTACAGACTGCGACACACTTAGCCCGTGCCGATCAGCTATCTTCAATCAGGGGAAGTATCAGAGTATAATATTTACCCTGTATTGTGCATGAATCCTTATACCATATGATTTACTGGTCAGAGTATTGCAGATTTATAAATCAGGAAATCATTTAGGTACATAAATTTGCATATACAACACTGTACGAGTGTATGGAGAGAGAGAGAGAGAGAGAGAGAGAGAGAGAGAGAGAGAGAGAGAGATAACGACGAGAGAGAGAGAGAGAGAGAGAGAGAGAGAGAACCGATGATCTTGTAAGAGAGAGAGAGAGAGATAACGACGAGAGAGAGAGAGAGAGAGAGAGAGAGAGAGAGAGAGAGAGAGAGAGAGAGAGAACCGATGATCTTGTAATAATCGTGCTCTTATTAAGACAAATGATATCGTTAATTCAATAAAAAGAGAACAGCACTAGTAACTCAATATTGCTCTCATTAATTGATAATAGATATTTATTTGATTCATTTAATTAAAGCACGCATTAATTAAAAATTAAACATATTTTTAAATAATGTTATTTTCAATTACTTCATTTTATGCTAATTTGGCGCTCAATAGATCTTATATATCTATGCCATTTTGCGTTATTACATTCTGCGTCGAACTCGACGCAAATTGTACTAATGCAAAATGTAATAATCGAGTTTATCATATTATGCGTCGTTATCAAACATCAAGGGGAGAGGACAAGAGTGTCTGTCACCCACCTTTAATAACAATATCCATTTTTTGTTCGTTTGTAATGCAAATAAAAGATACATTGAGTGACAACCCCTCCCCCACTTACCCCAGCTTGAAAGTTCTGATATAATAGTAGAAGACACACACCACCACCAATTAAGAAAATGAAGATATGAGGCACTCATAGTAGAGGACTCTAACCACCCCATCCGACCCCCCAACGACTGAAGAAAATGAAGTGTAGGGGGAAATTATTGAGGTAGTCAAAGTAAAAGACTCTTTAACCCTTCACCCCACATTAGGACTTTGAACATCGGACAAAACATCTTGGTTTGTTTGGGTGAATTGTTTTATTTTATTGCTGTTTGCGTTCATCTTTTTTAATTATTATTTTGAATGGCAAGAAATTTTGAAGAATCCAATTTTCCATTTTTTCCCCTGTTGTACCCCCCCCCCCAATGAAAAATGACGATACATGTCTGGTTATTACATGTACATTTTGTTTTGCAACACATGTATGTATACTAATTGTATGGTGCATGTAGAATTGCACCCTTTACCAAGTTTTCCTTCATTTACACAGTGTAAGGAATGGTAAACCAAAATCACAAAACAAAATGCATAAAGACCAAGATATTTTCAAGCGTAGGAACTTCATTCATGAATACATAAATACATGTATTCAGAAAAATCGCATGCATGCATTACAGGACTATAGCATTTGTGTGTTTTAACGTTTCTGTAGCATGCCATAATGATTACTTTGAGGCTTGAGTGTAATTTATTCATAAATATTTTCATTTCGTAGTTCTGGCGCAATGGCCATACCGCTGTACATAGAAATTTCAAATTCAAATGTATTCGATAAGATGTTAGTATGCATAAATCAGTAAAATTCGTGTTGAGCTTTTATTTGATATGATACAATGTCAATATACTGTAATGAATTAGTAGGATATGCAGAAGGAAAGAGTATAAACATTTTCTTTTTTCATTATCAGTATCAATATCTATATGATCACGAAAAAACGTTATATAATTTATATCCGGATTCATTTATACCGATTTAGATATCAATAAAAACAAAGCTGCATAGTTTGGGAGAGGGGTTTCTAATGAGTCTGATGAAATTAAAAGAAGGAACCCAACATTTGCATTCAAACTAGATATACTTCAACATGAATTCATTTCTGCTCTGACTGAAAGCATGATTCTAAATTTGGGAACGAATCTTGCATACAAAATAAGTAATAGGGGAACACATAAATTCGAGCTCCTTTGGAATTTAATGAAATGTAGATATGCACCTTTCTTTCAACACGAATTGATATGTTGTTTCAGGCACGAAAACAGGGGGTTGGGGTGGGCAGGAAGGCTGGTCTGCTTTCCCCACTTTTTTTGACAATTTACTTTTTTCCCGTTATTCTAACATACAAAGTCAGTATTTTCTACATGCACAGTTCAAACTAATTTTTTTTTTAAAATTTGTAATGAATTCAATTATAGCATCAACTCCTGTACGTTTCCAATATATTGTCAATCACAAATTTTTAAATAGGTGGACATTTTTAATGCTTGAAAGCTTACATTTATATAAGTGATCAATTTTCTTTCCTTCTGTGAAATGATATATTATAAATCAAAGTAGGTCTCTCTCTCTCTCTCTCTCTCTCTCTCTCTCTCTCTCTCTCTCTCTCTCTCAATGAATATGGACACACAGAGACCGTAAATAATTATGTGGTTCCAAAAGAGACAACAAAACTATATTTTCGTTTATAAATTTCCTTTCATATGTGTCTTTGTGTAATGAACTGTTTATTATGGATTGCAAATGTAATACACGCATTTGCACACAGATGTATATTTTCGATCATTATTCCCTTATTTGTATATCCAAGTTTGTATATGATCATCGAGAAATTTTGAATTGTGCACGCAATATATCCAACCAGATATTAGATTCCCCATTTCTATAAACTGCAAAACCTCGACCAGACAAGCATTCAATACAGGAAAATTTTTCGACTCTGACATCTCCCCTGATTGAAGACACACTGTTTGGCACGGGTGAAGTGTGTCGCAGTCTGTATAATGGAATGAGAACGTGTTGTAAAGTTCTAACGAGATACAAATGGAGTTTATCATTTTGTTTCTTGGATTTGTCAGAATAAAGAGAATCTAATATTTTCGGTAATTGCACATCTCCGATACCTGTTGAATAGACGCCCGTATTTGATACTTTTTTTGGCGATTATACCTTGTGCATTGCATATTATGCATATGGCATGCACCTTTATTTTGCAAGAATTGATATAAATAATATATTTTATGCTCTTTGCCTATTCCATTCTATCAGTATGTAATTGACAAATGATTTATCCGCATTTATTTTATTAGAAAACGCAAATACTTGCATGCACTTACAAGAATGCAAGAAAAGCTTTTTTTTTTTTTTTTTTGCATTTTTGTCTAACTTATCTAAACTTCTAGAATGTTGCATTAGTATACAATCAATATTTTGTAATTTTGAGCAAAGCATAATGTTTTAAAATGTTATTTTATTTGTTTCTCATTCCCTATATATTACTATCGGAGATGTGCACTGGTCGAGTCCACCTAGAAAAATCACTCAGGTGTGACAATCACATTTGGGGTATATACGGGTAGAGTAAATTAGGCTACCTGAAAGAAATATGGCGGATAAGATGAGAAAGGTGTACGTATTTATTAATTCATGTCAGCTTTAACGCGGCCATTGAACGAGCGGGGCTCGACCTCGTGACTTCCCGGTTGTGAAGCGAACGCTCTACCACTGAGCTACCGTGACCTATGTTGAGTTCAAATATGAAGAATATATATATGTGGAAGATCGGTAAAGTTGGCTACTAGCAACCAGCTACTAGTAACTGGCTACTTAAAAAGAGAAAAGTTGGCTACTAGTAACCAGCTACTTGAACCAGGAAAAGTTAACTACTAATAGTCAGTTACTAGTAGCCACCTACTAAAAGTAAGAAAAGTTAGCTACTCGTAGCCAGCTACTACAAAATATAAAAGTTATAATTACTGATAGCCCGCTACCAGATAAAGGTTAATGAGTTTGAAAATTATTATCTATCAGATTTATTTCTAAAGAGGACGAGGAGTCGTATGATATTTCATGCTCAATTATCCCCAGTTACATAACGTTGAAATGCAAAATACGAATAAACTTTTTCAACTGAGTGTTTACTTTAAAAGTGATACGGATTGAATTCAGACGTTCAATCATTTGATATACCATCCATTTTGAGATATCTGCTACTTTTACAATTTGATTCGAGTTACCCTGAAATTTCAACATAAGTGTGAATACCGTAAGAAACTTTATGTTTGTATTAGATATCTGACGAATTTACGACTATACATATGGCAAGAAGTGATAGATGGTGTTTTGGTACGCCAAGAATTTTCAGATATCGCTCTTTAGGAAATCAGTTACATTTTGATTATCGGTACAATGAAATTTCAAGATCCGTGTGAATACCATAAGGAACTCCGTGTTTATATCATATATTTAATTAACTTACAACGATACGTATGGCGAGTAGTGATATTGGGTATCGTGATATGTCATCAATTTTCAGATATCACGCTTAAAGAAGTCAGCTACATATACCTTTCGATGGCAGGTAAACTGAAATTTCAAGTTTTCGCAAATATCTTAAGGAACTCTGAGTTTGTAATAGACATCTGACTAATTTACAATTATCAAAGTGAAGAAGAGTGATATTAAGTATCTTGACATGCCATAAATTTCCAGATATTACGCTTAAGGAAGTCAGCTACTTATACCTTTTGATTGCAGGTAACCTGAAATTTCAAGTTTTTAGAAAATATTTTAAGGAACTTCGTCTTTGTTTTAAATATCTGGTTAATTTACCAATGCACATATGACAAAATCTGATATTAGGTATCTTGATATCCCATCAATTTTTAGATATCACGCTTAAGGAAGTCAGCTACTTATACCTTTTGATTCTAAGTAACCTGAAATTTGAAGTTTTCCGTAAATATCTTGAGGAACTCTGCATTTGTATGAGATATCTGACTAACTTACAACCATCTACGTGAAGAGGAGTGATGTTAGGTATCTTGATACCTATTATCATACCTCTTCACGTGGATAGTAGTTTACTAGTCAGATATCTAACAGAAACACAGAGTTCCTTAAGCTATATACAAAGCACATTAAATTTCAGGATATCTGGAATAAAAAGCTATCAGTAGCTGACTTCGTCGAACATGATATCTGAAAATTGATTGCATATCAAGACACTTCATATAAAGCTCTGTAAAATCGGCAAAGATAAATTCGTCAGATATCTAACATATCTATCTGAAAATTGATGGCATATCAAGATACCTAATATCACTCCACTTCACATGGATAGTTGTAAACTAGTCAGATATCTAATACAAACAGAGTTCTTAAGATATTTATGAAAAACTTAAAATTTCAGGATACCAGGAATCAAAAGGTATAAGTAGCTGACTTCCTTAAGCGTGATATCTGGAAACTTATGGCATGTCAAGATACCTAATATCACCCTTCTTCACTTTGACAATTGTAAATTAGTCAGATATCTAATACAAACAAGGAGTTTCTTAAAATATTGGTAGAAAACTTGAAATTTCATGTTTCCTGGAATTAAAAGGTATAAGTAGCTGACTTCTTTAAGGGTGATATCTGAAAATTGATGGCATATCAAGATAGCTAATATCAGTCTTCTTCATGTGGATAATTGCAAATTAGTCAGATATTTAGTACAAACACAGAGTTCCTTGAGATATTTATGAAAAACTTGAAATTTCAGGTTACCTGCAATCAAAAGGTAGAAGTAGCTGACTTCCTTAAGGGTGATATCTGAAAATTAATGGCATATCAAGATACCTTATACCACTCCACTTCGCATGGATAATTGTAAATTAGTCAGAAATCTAATACAAACAAGGAGTTCTTTAAGATATTTATGAAAACTTGAAATTTCAGGTCAGCTGGAATCAAAAGGTATAAGTAACTGACTTCCTTAAGGGTGATATCTGAAAATTGAAGGCATATCAAGATACCTAATACCATTCCACTTCACATGGATAGTTGTAAATTAGTCACATATCTAATACAAACAAGGAGATCTTTAAGATGTTTAATAAAAACTTGAAATTTCAGGTTAGCTGCAATCAACAAGTATAAGTAGCTGACTTCCTTAAGGGTGATATCTGGAAATTTATAGCATGTCAAGATACCTAATATCACTCTTCTTCACTTTGATAATTGTAAATTAGTCAGATATTTAATACAAACTCAGAGTTTCTTAAAATAGTTGATAAAACTTGAAATTTCAGTTTACCAGCAATCAAAAGGTATAAGTAGCTGACTTCCTTAAGGGTGATATCTGAAAATTGATGGCATATCAAGACACCTAATATCAGTCTTCTTCACGTGGATAATTGTAAATTAGTCAGATATTTAGTAGAAACACAGAGTTTCTTGACATATTTATGAAAAAACTTGAAATTTCAGGTTATCTGCAATCAAGAGATATAAGTAGCTGACTTCCTTAAGGGTGATATCTGAAAATTGATCGCATATCAAGATACCCAGTACTACTCCACTTCACATGGATAGTTGTAAACTAGTCAGATATCTAATACAAACACAGAGTTCTTTAAGATATTTATGAAAAACTTGAAGTTTCAGCTTTCCAGGAACAAAAGGTATATAAGTAGCTGACTTCCTTAAGCGTGATATCTGGAAACTTATGGCATGTCAAGATACCTAATATCACTCTTCTTCACTTTGATAATTGTAAATTAGTCAGATATCTAGTACAAACTCAGAGTTCTATAAGATATTTATGAAAAACTTGAAATTTCAGGTTACCTGCAATCAAAAGGTATAAGTAGCTGACTTCCTTAAGGGTGATATCGGAAAATTGATGGCATATCAAGATACCCAGTACCACTCCACTTCACATGGATAGTTGTAAACTAGTCAGATATCTAATACAAACTCAGAGTTCTTTAAGATATTTATGAAAAACCTAAAATTTCAGGATACCAGAAATCAAAAGGTATAAGTAGCTAACTTCCTTATGCGTGATATCTGAAAATTGAAGGCATATCAAGATACCTAATACCATTCCACTTCACATGGATTGTTGTAAATTAATCAGATATCTAATACAAACAAGGATTTCTTTAAGATATTTATGAAAAACTTGAAATTAAGGATACCAGGAATCAAAAGGTATAAGTAGCTGACTTCCTTAAGGGTGATATCTGAAAATTGATGGCATGTCTAGATACCTAATATCACTCTTCTTCACATGGATAGTTGTAAATTAGTCAGATATCTAATACAAACTCAGAGTTCTTTAAGATATTTGCAAAAAACTTGAAATTTCAGGTTAGCTGCAATCAAAAGGTATAAGTAGCTGACTTCCTTAAGGGTGATATCTGGAAATTGATGTCATATCAAGATACCCTGTACCACTCCACTTCACATGGGTAATTGTAAATTAGTCAGATATCTAATATAAACAAGGAGTTCCTTAAAATATTAGTAGAAATCTTGAAATTTCATGTTACTTGGAATCAAAAGTTATGAGTAGCTGACTTCCCTAAGGGTAATATCTGAAAATTGATGGCATATCAAGATACCTAATACCATTCCACTTCACATGGATAGTTGAAAATTAGTCACATATCTAATACAAACAAGGAGATCTTTAAGATATTTATAAAAAAAAACTTGAAATTTCAGGTTACCTGGAATCAAAAGGTATAAGTAGCTGACTTCCTTAAGCGTGATATCTGGAAATTTATGGCATGTCAAGATACCGAATATAAATCTTCTTCACTTTGATAATTGTAAATTAGTCAGATATTTAATACAAACAAGGAGTTCTTTAAGATATTTGCAAAAAACTTGAAATTTCAGTATACCTGCCATCAAAATGTATATGTAGTTGACTTCCTTAAGGGTGATATTTGAAAATTGATGGCATATCAAAATAGCTAATATCAGTCTTCTTCATGTGGATAGTTGTAAATTAGTCAGATATCTAGTACAAACTCAGAGTTCTATAAGATATTTATGAAAAACTTGAAATTTCAGGTTAACTGCAATCAAAAGGTATAAGTAGCTGACTTCCTTAAGGGCGATATCGGAAAATTGATGGCATATCAAGATACCAAGTACCACTCCACTTCACATGGATAGTTGTAAACTAGTCAGATATCTAATAAAAACACAGAGTTCTTTAAGATATTTATGAAAAACTTAAAATTTCAGGATACCAGGAATCAAAAGGTATAAGTAGCTGACTTCCTTAAGCGTGATATCTGGAAACTTATGGCATGTCAAGATACCTAATATCACTCTTCTTCACTTTGATAATTGTAAATTAGTCAGATATCTATTACAAACAAGGAGCTCCTTAAAATATTGGTAGAAAACTTGAAATTTCATGTTACTTGCAATCAAAAGGTGTAAGTAGCTGACTTCCTTAAGGGTGATATCTGAAAATTGATGGCATGTCACGATACCCAATATCACTACTCGCCATACGTGTTGTAGTAAGTTAGTTAAATATATGATATAAACACGGAGTTCCTTAAGGTATTCACACGGATCTTGAAATTTCATTGTACCGATAATCAAAATGTATAAGTAACTGATTTCCTAAAGAGCGATATCTGAATATTCGTGGCGTACCAAAACACCATCTATCACTTCTTGCCATATGTATAGTCGTAAATTCGTCAGATATCCAATACAAACATAAAGTCAAACATAAAGTTTCTTACGGTATTCACACTTATGTTGAAATTTCAGGGTAACTCGAATCAAATTGTAAAAGTAGCAGATATCTCAAAATGGATGTATATCAAATGATTGAACGTCTGAATTTAATCCGTATCACTTTTAAAGTAAACACTCAGTTGAAAAAGTTTATTCGTATTTTGCATTGCAACGTTATGTAACTGGGGACAATTGAGCATGAAATATCATACGACTCCTCGTCCTCTTTAGAAATAAATCTGATAGACAATAATTTTCAAACTCATTAACCTTTATCTGGTAGCTGGCTATCAGTAATTATAACTTTTATACTTTGTAGTAGCTGGCTACGAGTAGCTAACTTTCCTTACGTTTAGTAGCTGGTTACTAGTAACTGGCTACTAGTAGCTAACTTTTCCTGGTTCAAGTAGCTGGCTACTAGTAGCCAACTTTTCTCTTTTTAAGTAGCCAGTTACTAGTAGCTGATTACTAGTAGCCAACTTTACCGATCTATATGTGGAAGACTGTGGTTATTTCAGGTTCACTTTGATATATTGCATTGAAATATAATCATTAATGAAAATCATTAGGCCTACATGTAATTATATAAAACGTCGTCGATGTATCCAAATGTCAAGTTGAGGGCAACAGCAGAGATTTCTTCTTTTGTAGAAGCCTTTGAATGAAAAGTGAAGATATCGAACAATGTTGTAACTCCTTTTAGCAATACAAAATAGAGATTTTGGCAAAACGGACCCCTGCATGATATACCAGACGTGGGATCAGGTGCCTAGGAGGAGTAAGCATCCCTTGTCGAACGGTCACACCCGCCGTGAGCCCTGAATGAATTTTGCCTCATAAGAATACAAAAACAGGTCAGCTAATAATGGAACACAATTCATACCTATGGGAATTCAACAGAAAAATTAAAAAGCCTGATCTCCAAATACTACATAGATATTGTCAATGAGAATCTCCAAAATCTTTTCAATATCAACTTCAATGTACATGTACAATTGTTCGTAGAAGCAGAATGGTGTTTAACAGTGAACTAATGTTTGGATGACTGATAACCAATTTGATTAAAATCAGATCCTCTGATCCGCTCTGATCTATTTGAGAATATATTTGATTTACACCACCTCTCGCATATGTTGTGACACAATAGTTTGAAATTTCTCCTTTTCATGAGAAGTTGGGTACTTGTAGGACATATACTGAATCTTGTACTTCATCTGTAAGGGTTTTTGTGAATTTGTTGTAACCCAATAGAGGTACGGTAACTCATTCGTTCGTATGATTATTGATTAAGAATATTGGAGAAGATACATGTACAAGATAAAGATTTACCGGAAGTCAGGAACACACGATTAAGATATTTTCATTGAGTCAAAATATCTTAAGAACTTGGACATCCCATTACCTTTAAAATTATTTACGTTTTAGCAGTTTGATTGAGACTTGAGCAATGAGAATACACATATAAGAATTATTGGAACTATTTAGAGTATGGCTGAGTCAAGGTATCTTTCGAGAACTTGAGCATTCCATTAATGATCTTTCAACCTTTGAGATTTTATGATTGAGAATATACAAGAATAGTTAGTTAGTTGTACGAGATTCATAAATTTTTAAGAACTTTTTAAACATACGAGAAATATTTGAGATAACGGGTATCTTCTGAGAGCTTCACCAATCTATTATAATTCATGTTGGAATAACGTGACGGAAAATGATTTGAAGATTGAAAATCCATATGAGAATATCTTAGCACATGGTGAATGACACAATATACTGAACAATAAACTGATGTTCTTTTGTCCATCCCATGTATATATACCGGTACACAAATAAACTCCTATACTTATCAGGTATTTATAGATCATGGAATCAAGCTCGATAAACGAGACGGCTTTTTCAAAACTTGACCTCTCTCGGAGTCAATTAATAATTATTCTGGACATTTCGACGTTTTTGACTGATGAAATATTTTATTAAAACTTACCAATCATTATATTTTCCTAGAAAGTCGTAATGTTTAAAAATCGTTTCGTATGACCTTTGAATAGGGATTTTTCAGCTGACCTTGCAATGACCCTCATCTTTTGGTCTCCAAAGTATGCACTATATCCATGTAGTGTGCTACATGTCATCATATAAACTCAGGGAAAAATCGAAGTCAATAATTTAAGATTAGTCAGTGCTTTGACGTAAAAGGTCTTCCAGGGGATTCGGTCGTTATGAGGTTTCATTTTGACAAGGACTGAAGACAAGAACGCGCTGACTATATCCTGCAGCAAGGCAGCAGTTAAAGTGCAACGAAATCCTGCAAGAACAGCTTTTCAAGTGCTATTAGCATCAATTATACAAGATTTATAAAGATCTCGCAATACAGCAGACAGCCACTCCTTGGTTCTTGAAGAAGGAAAAGCTAAATACAACAGCTATTTGCAACCGACTTTATTGTAAACGGTGGCTGAGTATATCAAAACGATGGCAAATAAAATGATATCATATTGTCTACACTTTTCTCGATTGAAAGAGAAAAGAAAAACCTGGCCTAAACATCAAAGGTCAGAACATATTGTTGTTGGCCTATTTGAATGCATTGATACGATTTGAACTGAAAATTTTAAAATTTTGTTTTCTACACTATTAATGTTTGCAATGTTAACTAAGGTATTTTTAATGGTCAGCAAAACTTTGAATGTCAGTTGTTGAGACTCGAGTTACAAATGAGATACAGCACGTATACTCACAATTCCTTGTTATGTAAACGAGGCTCGTGCCATGTTTTTGTTTACGTATAGATTGCTTCATAGAAAATATCATGTTTTAAAATAAAATGAGATGTGGTAAACACTAGAAACTGTTTAATTGTGTTCAGAATTAATTTGTAAATTGAATTTTTTTTTTTACTTTAGATGAAACTTTTACTGCTATATTTAACTTATGTAAACAAAAACATGACACGAGCCGTGATTAAAGGGCATGGACACGATTTGAGTTGAAATCCAATTTTATTTTTCCATTGTTATTGTTTACAATGCTTAACTAAAGTATATATCTAATGGTCAATCAAAATTTGAATGTCAGTTGTTGATTTACAAGTGAGGTACATCACTCACAATGCATCATGTAAAACAGGTTCGTGCCATGTTCTTCTTTACATATAGATTGCTGAGTAGAAATTAGCATGTTAAAAACAAAATTATACGTGCCAAACACTAGAAACAATTTAATTGTGTTCATAATTAACTTGTAAATTGAAGAAATCTGCCGTAAACGAAATTTTACTAGTATATTTAACCTATGTAAACAAAAACATGACACGAGCCTTGTTTACACAACAAAGAATTATGAGCTCTGTATCTCCCATGTATCTCGACAACTGACCTTCAAAATTTTGCTGACCATTAGAAATACCGTAGTTAAGCATTCTAAACATTAAAAATGGAAAAATAGAATTTGAACATTTTCAGCTCAAATCGTGTCCATGCCCATTTAGATAACAAAGAATTGTGAACTCTATATACCTCTTGTACATGTACCTTGACAACTAACATTAAAAATTTTGCTGACCATCAGAAATACCTTCGTTAGGCATTGTAAACATTAAAAATGGAAATTTTAAGCTCAAACCGTTTCCATGCTCCTTTCAGGTTGACCGGGTAGTGTAGGGGTTAACGCATTTTCACCGCTGTAACCCGAGATTCATCCTCGGGAAGGGCAGTGCTTGTATGTGATGGTAATGTGGTCACCCATTCGGACATGTGGGTTTCCTCCGGGTACTCGGTTTCCCCAATTAAATGACACCTTGGCGCCAATATCCAAGCCGACGAGAAGCATTGATGTTAATAGTCGTAAAATAAATAAGGTTTAAACTTTTAAGAAAACTTGTCCTTGATGATAATTATATTACGTTTTCGTCCGTCTCACCACACAACAGCAGTAAGTGTACTGTAATGAATAAACAAAACACCAGGTGACGGTGTATAACAGAAACTCTCGAAAAGTATTGATGAAAACACCAATACCCTAAACATAATACATCCATATCTAACAGTGTTTTTAAACTACATTATTGAATTCAGCGAGTAAAAAAAATAATCATTCATAATTTGATATGAAAATTCTCTCTCTCTTTCTGTGTGTGTTTCTCTGATTAATTGATGTTGTACAGTACTAATCAGATCAAAAATCTAAACATCATTTCAAAATGGCCATGTGTTATGAAAAACCTGTAACGGACTAAATGTCAGAGTAGGACCAAATTCAGGAATGCATCGTGAGCTGACGTAGTCGGAAAGGTCAGGAATAATGTGATTTTCTATTGTCTAGATTGGTCATATCAAACTAGTACCCACTGAAATAATATCCTGCTCCGGATTTTGCGGATATCATTGATTTCTGTGGTCAGCATTTGTCCCCTGGGAGACGTCTATAGTTACTGTTGTGCCTTTTCTGTCAACAGCGGAATCATATGTCAGAATGTCAAAAATAGAAAAACTAGGCATTGTTGCTAAGGTCATGCGACGAATGTATGTATTTCAACATAGTACAGGGCCTACACATACGTATAAAGAAATGTCGGATCATGCCATTTAGTCATTACTGAGTACATTGTACATGCATCAAGCCAACTTCAGATTGTTCCAAGACAACCTGTGGAGTTTCCATAATGAAAAAGTGAAGATAACAAATCCCATGATCCCAATAAAGAATAGGACAAAAACGAACAGTAATCAATCCCATAATTCCAATAAAGAATACAAAACAGAGAGTAGGACAACTACGGACCCCTCGACACACCATAGGTGGATGTCTAGGAGGAGTAAACAAGCCTTGTTGACAGGCCACATCCGCTATGTGCACTATATCTTGATCAGATAAACGGAGTAATCCGTAGTCAAGGTCAATATACAAGAAACGGTCTAACCATTGGTATGAAACACGCCATACAGCATTCGACCAAATGACAGACTATCTGCAATTGAGATCTTTAAACCGACCAAAGAATGTGCGAAATACTGCCTTAAACGAAAATGTTGAAATCCCTATAACATCATCTTACTGGTACAAAATTTCAGAATTATATTCAAACATGATCTCATAACTTACAAAGAAGAAAAATTTACAGAATATATATCTATAAAATAAAAGATGCATAAATATTCAAGTACATGTGAAATTAAAGAAATACAATTGGTTTTTTTTTCTCGAATCAATACACAAGAGAACAAGAGTACCGCAAACGGTACATAATACGCCCGTGAAATGCTTACATAATACGTCCGTGAAATGCTTACACAATACGCCCGTGAAATGCTTACATAGGGTGTTACATAATACGCCCTTGAAATGCTTACATAATACGCCCGTGAAATGCTTACATAGGGTGTTACATAATACGCCCGTGAAATGCTTACATAGGGTGTTACATAATACGCCCGTGAAATGCTTACATAGGGTGTTACATAATACGCCCGTGAAATGCTTACATAATACGCCCTTGAAATGTTTACATAATACGCTCGTGAAATGCTTACATAATACGCCCGTGAAATGCTTACATAATACGCCCGTGAAATGCTTACATAATACGTCCGTGAAATGCTTACATAATACACCCGTGAAATGCTTACATAATACGTCCGTGAAATGCTTACATAATACGCCCGTGAAATGCTTACATAGGATGTTACATAATACGCCCGTGAAATGCTTACATAATACACCCGTGAAATGCTTACATAATACGCCCGTGAAATGCTTACATAATACGCCCGTGAAATGCTTACATAATACGCCCGTGAAATGCTTACATAATACGCCCGTGAAATGCTTACATAATACGCCCGTGAAATGCTTACATAATACGCCCGTGAAATGCTTACATAGGGTGTTTTTCTTGTGCTATAATTTGTATAACTTTGCTTCAGGTATTATCAGCCATCATGAGGCTGTGACAAACTTTCATATGAACAAAGGGTCTTAGCTTAAAAATCTAGATTTCCTCAAAATGGACCAAGTTCAACAACCTGTAATTTTTTCAAAAATGGAAGAAAATCAAAATCCTTCCCCAGATGCACATCTTCAATACCCATACAAACACTTTACAAAATAAGATGACCCTCACTTGAAAACTGTGGGAGGAGTTGGGCGGACAAATTATGTACCCTCCATAGAATATTAATTTCCAAATAGACTAAGTTCAACAACCTGTAATTTTCTCCAAAATTGTAGAAAATCAAAATCCATCCCACATGCACATCTTCAATACCCATACAAACACTCCACAAAACAAGAGATGTTTGTAAAACACATATGCCCCCCATGGTGCAAAATTGAAAAGGGTTATACACACACATCATTTAATTGATAGTAGTATCATCAATTCAAAATATTGAGCAGACAGTATCTTCCTATGTCAAGAATGAAATAACCATGTGACCTAAAAATCAATAGGGGTAATCTACTCCTTATGCTGTACCAGTGTACCAAGTTTGGTATCAATCAAGCAAATAATTCTTAAAATATAGGAGACAATATATTACTATGTCCAGTTCAACAATTGACTTTTGACCTCAAAATCAATATGGGTCATCTTCTCCTGAAGATGTACCAGTGTACTAAGTTTGATGTCTGTCAAGCAAAAGGGTTATCAAGATATTGAACGGACAGTATATTCCTATGCCCAGTTTGACCCTTGACCTTTGACCATATGACCTCAAAATCAATAGGGGTCATCTTCTCTTGAAGACGTACCAGTGTACCAAGTTTGATGTCTGTCAAGCAAAGGGTTCTCAAGATATTGAGCGGACAGTATATTTCAATGTCCTGTTTGACCCTTGACCTTTGACCATGTGATCTCAAAATCAATAGCGGTCATCTTCTTCTAAAGATGTACTGGTGTACCAAGTTTGATGTCTGTCAAGCAAAGGGTTCTCTAGACATTGAGTGGTCAGTATATTCTTATGCCCAGTTTGACCCTTGACCTTTGACCATATGACCTCAAAATCACTAGGGGTAATCTACTCCTTAGGATGTACCAGTGTGCTAAGTTTGATGTTTTTCAAAAAAAGGATTCTCAAGATATTGAGCGGACATTATATTCCTATATTTAGAGTAGATTAACCCTTGACCTTTGACCTTTTGACCTGAAAAACAGTAGGAGTCCTCTTCTACTCAGAAGCAACCCACATATCAAATATAATTATCATCAAGTGAATGGTTCTCAAGATATTGAGCGGACAACATGTGGTCTACCGACCGACCGACCGACAGGTGCAAACCAATATGCCCCTCTTCTTTGAATGGGGCATAATAAGAAGGCTCTCACTTGAAAACTGTGGAAGGAGTAGGGCGGACGAATTATGTACCCTCCATATAATAATTATTTCCAAATAAAGGGGCAAAACTCCTGGAAAAAAGCTCGAAATGAATCAAAATTGCAGTATGATCTAGAGTGACCCACAAAGAAGCTACACAGCAAGTTTCAGCATGATATATGAAAGGGACATGAAATTATAAAGAGAAAATCCCGAACGGACGGGCGGACGGACGGATGGACAGACGGACGGACGTACAGACATCGCTGTACCATAATACGTCCCGTCTAAAGACAGGCGTATAAAAACTAGTTTTGGTTTGCTTTTAGATTTAGAGGAATGAAAAATTTCATTTTGAAGCAGATGCAGATTTATTAAACACCATTAACACAGACAAATCAATATAGAATACATAAATGGTGATTTGCTTTATTGTTTTCGTCACGTTTTATCATTGTCTCCCTGTGAATTTGGTTTGAATGTGTGATATGCATTACTGTTTGTCAATGTTTCATTTTTATGAAAACGATTTACGCAGCCATCATTATTGGCAAATGACATAGACATACAGAACAAAGTGACATCACAAGACATAGACATACAGAACAAAGTGACATCACAAGACATAGACATACAGAACAAAGTGACATCACATGACATAGACATACAGAACAAAGTGACATCACAAGACATAGACACACATAACAAAGTTTCATCACATCAAATACACAGAAAAAAGTGTCATCACATGATTAATATACACAGAACAAAATGACATCACATGACATAGATAGTTAGATACACAAAAAAGTGTCGTCACATTATCGTACATAGACACACAGAACAAAGTGACATCACATGACATGGACACACAGATAACACTTTTTCTGTGAATATCATGTGACGTCACTTTGTTCTGTCTGTCTATGTCATGTGATGTCACTTTGTTCTGTGTGTCTATGTCATGTGATGTCACTTTGTTCTGTGTGTCTATGTCATGTGATGTCACTTTGTTCTGTCTGTCTATATCATGTGATGTCACTTTGTTCTGTCTGTCTATGTCATGTGATGTCACTTTGTTCTGTGTGTCTATATCATGTGATGTCACTTTGTTCTGTCTGTCTATATCATGTGATGTCACTTTGTTCTGTCTGTCTATGTCATGTGATGTCACTTTGTTCTGTGTGTCTATATCATGTGATGTCACTTTGTTCTGTCTGTCTATGTCATGTGATGTCACTTTGTTCTGTGTGTCTATGTCATGTGATGTCACTTTGTTCTGTCTGTCTATGTCATGTGATATCACTTTGTTCTGTCTGTCTATGTCATGTGATGTCACTTTGTTCTGTGTGTCTACGTCATGTGATGTCACTTTGTTCTGTGTGTTTATATCATGTTATGTCACTTTGTTCCGTATGTCTATGTCATTTGTTCTTGTGTCATGTTTGTGTTTAACACTTTTTCTGTGAATATCATGTGATGTCACTTTGTTCTGTCTGTCTATGTCATGTGATGTCACTTTGTTCTGTATGTCTATGTCATGTTATGTCACTTTGTTCTGTGTATTTTAATCATGTGATGACACTTTTTTCTGTGTATTTGATGTGATGTCACTTTGTTCTGTCTGTCTATGTCATGTGATGTCACTTTGTTCTGTCTGTCTATGTCATGTGATGTCACTTTGTTCTGTGTGTCTATGTCATGTGATGTCACTTTGTTCTGTCTGTCTATGTCATGTGATGTCACTTTGTTCTGTCTGTCTATGTCATGTGATGTCACTTTGTTCTGTGTGTCTACGTCATGTGATGTCACTTTGTTCTGTGTGTTTATATCATGTTATGTCACTTTGTTCCGTATGTCTATGTCATTTGTTCTTGTGTCATGTTTGTGTTTAACACTTTTTCTGTGAATATCATGTGATGTCACTTTGTTCTGTCTGTCTATGTCATGTGATGTCACTTTGTTCTGTATGTCTATGTCATGTTATGTCAC
This sequence comes from Ostrea edulis, assembly GCF_947568905.1. Lineage (NCBI taxonomy): Eukaryota > Metazoa > Mollusca > Bivalvia > Ostreida > Ostreidae > Ostrea > Ostrea edulis. The sequence goes on from NC_079168.1 coordinate 16,812,076, forward strand.
TTTGTTCTGTGTATTTTAATCATGTGATGACACTTTTTTCTGTGTATTTGATGTGATGTCACTTTGTTCTGTCTGTCTATGTCATGTGATGTCACTTTGTTCTGTCTGTCTATGTCATGTGATGTCACTTTGTTCTGTGTGTCTATGTCATGTGATGTCACTTTGTTCTGTGTGTCTATGTCATGTGATGTCACTTTGTTCTGTATGTCTACGTCATGTGATGTCACTTTGTTCTGTGTGTCTATGTCATGTTATGTCACTTTGTTCCGTATGTCTATGTCATTTGTTCTTGTGTCATGTTTGTGTTTAACACTTTTTCTGTGAATATCATGTGATGTCACTTTGTTCTGTATGTCTATGTCATGTTATGTCACTTTGTTCTGTCTGTCTATGTCATGTTATGTCACTTTGTTCTGTGTATTTTAATCATGTGATGTCACTTTGTTCTGTGTGTCTACGTCTTGTGATGTCACTTTGTTCTGTGTGTCTATGTCATGTGATGTCACTTTGTTCTGTCTGTCTATGTCATGTGATGTCACTTTGTTCTGTGTGTCTATGTCATGTGATGTCACTTTGTTCTGTCTGTCTATGTCATGTGATGCCACTTTGTTTTGTGTGTCTATGTCATGTGAAGTCACTTTGTTTTGTGTGTCTATATCATGTGACGTCACTTTGTTCTGTGTGTCTACGTCATGTGATGTCACTTTGTTCTGTGTGTCTACGTCATGTGATGTCACTTTGTTCCGTATGTCTATGTCATTTGTTCTTGTGTCATGTTTGTGTTTACATATAGATTGCGTAAAGAGAAACTACAGCTCATTTTGCGCATAAATCATGAAATGACAATTTTGCCAGCGCTTTCTTAATTTCTTTCTTAATTTTTGCTGCATAGTTGAATGTATGAACTTTGTGAAAATAACTTTTTAACATAAAAATTAATACTTTTGATGGCCTAAACAAAACATACCGAGTCTCCTCCTTTCGGTCTTCAGACGCATGCCCATAGACAATAAACAGTGCAGCATGACGTCCAGTGAGAGAAGGTGTAGTGGGTAAATCCAGAATTTTGACAGATGCTGTGAGAAAAGAGGTAAAAATAGAATTAGATAAAACTCATACGTGAACTAAAACTTACTTTGGGATCAGTATGACCGTTGGAAAACAAAGAGCTAGGAGAAACGCACGCAGGACTCCGTGGTAGATCTAGGATTTCCGAAAGGGGAAAGTAAAAGTCAAATATTAGCCAAAGTAATCAGCCATTCTGGGTGCCAAATCTGGAATTTTATTCACAATTTGTGGCAAAAAGGGAGGGGGTCCTGGAACCCTCTACATCTGACACTGGGAATATCCGCGAAGATACTTCTTTAAAAGTAAGTGCTACTTTTATCTGAACACAACACGTGTTACTGTTAGTTGTAAAAACATTGATCAGTAGGAACATGGAAGGGTTTCTGTTAAAATAATGATTCATAATTACTCATATAAGGAGCAGGGAATAATCTCATACTTGAGAGGCGAGTGTGGACCCCCTTGAAGGGGTATTTAAATAAAAATTTCTACACAACACCTTTGATGTCATTCAAAATCACGTGATGTTAATAAGCATTCAAAAGTCCGAGTCAGCATGAAGAAACCTTTGAATTCCGGACGATCTTCATCTTCAAAGTGCAGTTGAGAGCAAATTGATGCATACACATTGTTGAAAATTGTCAGTATCGATATGATTTTTATCATTTTATCAATATGTGTTTTAAAACACTTCCCTAAAATGTGGAAATGAGCTGTAGTGTCTCTTTAATAGAAAATATGATGTTTGAAACAAAATGAAATGTGACAAACACTAGAAACTGTTTAACTGTGTTCAGAATTAACTCGTATTTACTTCCTTTTACACACCCTGGAGGTAAAAAAGTAAAGTTCGTTAGATTTGTATCGAATAAATAATTAGGAACAATATCTAAGAGAGTATATTTAATTTAGAGTGTTAAAATGACGAAACAGATGTAAAATAAAGGTAATTTAGAGCGTTTAGTCAACTGAATTGAAGACAAGAAGAGCGGAGTAAACTACATCCGTGATTTGATCGCGATCAGCGATGGAGAAACTTGCGTTCTTCTTCTTCCTGTAAAGGGCCGCTACTACGGCATTGTCTCACTTTCGTTAAAAAGCACGTGCCGCTATTTATAAGTTTAAAATCTTGTAAAATCATGCTCTTCTACTTGTGGTGTTTCTAATCCCTGGATCTTGGTCTTAAAGAACCCCAGGGTCGTGGCCATGATGGTATCTTGTGGCAGCGGAATCCATATCTTGATGGTGGTAGGATAGAATGATTCCTTGAAGATGGTGGCACGGCAGAATGGGATCCTGTATTGGTGTTGGTGTCCCTTTGTGGCTGCTCCTGTTTGGTTGAATTGGGGGAGGCAGTTCCATGGCAACAAGGGAATGGATGACCCGGTACATCATGGTGGCATTTACTCGAACTTTTCGCTGGTGTAAGGTCTCCCACTTTAGCCTGTCAATCTTCGCTTGTGACACTACTGGTGGTGTTGTAGTTGTTTGTCACGAACCTAGCTGCTCTCCTTTGCACTGCCTCTATTTTCTCGATGTCCTTCTCAGTGTGAGGTCCCAAACTGTGGATGCATATTCCAACTGCGGTCTGACCATCGTCTTGTAACATTTGTCCTTGATGTTGGTTGGACAAGATGAAAGATTTCTCCGTAAGAAGGCAGTGGTGTTGTTTGCTTTCTTACAAACACTATCAATGTGATGGTCCCACGATAGGTTGTTAGAGACGTTGACCTCTAGGTACCTGTCCTTGGTGGTAACATTCAGCTCCTTCCCATGGATGTAGTATGGTGTGATGTGTTGTTTCCGTTTGGTGGTGATACAGATGACCTCACACTTATCAGGGTTGAAGTCCATTAGCCAGTCTGCTTCCCATTTCTGTGGGTTTTCTAAATCCCACTGGCGTTGTCTGGGGGTCGGCCTCTGTACTGATGATCCTGTACAGGAGGCAGTCGTCCGCAAATGATCTGGCATTGGAGCTCACTTTGGAAGGTAGGTCAATGATGTATGTTAAAAATAGTAGTGGGCCGAGGACCGTTCCTTGGGACACTCCGGAAGTAACAGGTGCAGTTGATGAGAAATGGCCCTTCCCCAATACTCGTTGCATTCGGCCAGACAAGAAAGTGCGGATCCGACTGAGCAGACATCCTCGTACACAGTAATGGTCTAGCTTGGTGAGCAAACCTCTCATGTGGGTCCTTGTCAAATGCTTTCAAGAAATCTAACAGCACTGCATCGATCCGGATGTTCTTTTCGCGTTGGCATACTTAAAGTTGAAAAAGCAATTGTTGAACGTATATTTCGAGAGAAATTCAGAAGATCTGAGGGGATTGACGGAGGATAGATGGATCAAGTTAACGTTAAGCTCTTGGTCAGAATTGTGCAAGTTTTGGAAGGGAACAACGGCATGTTCATCGTTAGAACTCATGTAGGACAGATTTAGATGAAGCGCAGGTGAGCTGATTTTTTTTATATCCAGGGTGTGTAATAGGAAATAAGTACGAACTGACAGATAGTTATTGTTTATTTGAGAGATTTCTGTTGTAAGATTTTAATGAAGACTCGCAGCGGTGCCCTGACATGGACATCATTTTTCGAGCTTCAAAACCAGCCTCGCTCATGCCGAGTCATGGCCGTGATGGCTGTTGCCTGGATACAACAGGTTATCATCATCATAAAGTCCCAAAGATCTAACCCTGTCTTCCAATATCAAAGTCATCGTATGAGTTCGCCATGCTGCAGAAGTTGCAGTTTTAAGCCTAGTTCTAGTAGTTGCAGACAGTATATTTTTTAAATGAAATAACTGAACAGTTTGTTTAATGTTTTTGTTTTATTAATTGAAGACATTCTTCTTCGTTTACAAATAAACTCTGTATAAATATTCTGATGCGTTTTTCAAAAAAAAAATTGTTTCTGTTATGATGTCATCGCAATGGCGGATCCAGGATTTCCGAATGGAGGGGATTGTGAAAGTAGAGTATTAGCCAGAATATTCAGCCATTTAGGGGTCAATCTGGACTTTTACTCGCACTATTTCTATGTTTTGAATTTGTGGCGAAAAGATGGGAGGAGCTCTAAATCCCCACTGTATTGCATAAGTCAAATGCTGTCTGACGTGTTTCATACCGATTGTTAAGCCGTTCTTGGCACATTGATTTGACTGCGTTAACTCCGTTTACCTGATCAGGATATGGGGCTCACGGTGGGTGTGACCGGTCAACAGGGGATGCTTACTCCTCCTAGGCACCTGATCCCACCTCTGGTGTGTTCAGGGGTCCGTGTTTGCCCAAATCTCTATTTTGTATTGCTTGTAGGAGTTATGAGATTGATCACTGTTCGTTATCTTCACCTTGCATAAGCAAGAAGCCAGGAGAAAGTACCTGACTTTAGAAGCGGTGATTGTTTTCATACGCAAGAAAAGACTGATCACGTTACCAACTTCATGTTATACGAAATTGAATTTCATTTGTATTGTTATATAAGGAAATACATTGGCAAATGTAAATATTAATAATTAGCGTCCATAAGTGAAAGAAGGCTCAGCCGCCCCGTCGAAGATTTACATTATATTCTGAGAGAATTTTATGTATTCAGCGAAAAATAAAAAATAAAAATTTGCATTAGAGATTGAAAAGGCAATGCTTTCGTGACGAAATTACAAGAAATAGCAGACATCAAATACAGAGATAGTTTAACTCGAAATGACTCGACTTCTATTTCCTATTGATTTGGTAATAGTGAAAGTACATATATCTACCTGAGCTCATTGATTACACCAAAGTATCCTCTGTGCACGCATGTGTGCGTGCAAACAATGTTGTGGACATTATTTAAAGCTTGCCAATTTTATACTTCCTACAGAAACGGTAGATGGGAATAAAAAAGATACTTTTAGCCAAAAGGTGTCTAAGTCATATTATTTTCATTACAATGTTGTAAATAAGATACAGTGTGTACGAAAGGCTGCTCCGCTACATCGCTGTAAGTATTATTGTTACAGTTGAAAAGGTTGCTCTATAACCTACATGCGCATATGAATATACGAGTATATGTATGTAAACCTTTACTTATTGGATTGCCACGCAACTATCATTATTATACAATTATTGCTGTTTTTGAGGTCAATACGATGATTTAGACACCTGAGGAGTACAATATTCACCGAGCCCGAAGAGCGAGGTGAATATTGTACTTCGAAGGTGTCTAAATCATCGTATTGACCTAAAAAACAGCAATAATTGTTTTATTATATGATTAAATGATTAAAAAACCCTTCAAGATTGTTCTTTGGTTTAATTGTAAGTTTCAACGACCTATTTTTGGTCCTATGTGGAAAAAATAATTCCTTATGTTCACCTGGAAGGTCTATTTTTGGTCCTATGTGGAAAAAATAATTCCTTATGTTCACCTGGAAGGTCACGTGCAGGTAAACATAACGTAGTATGATTTCTACATTGTTGGATCTCAGCCAATTAGAGAGCTAGGAATTATTCAATCATATAATAAACATGTATATTCAAGAAACGTATTTTCTTTTTAAAATACATGCAGATATAATCTACACCACTTCACGCCGGCATACTTCATAAAACGCCTTAGCCTAAAGCCTTCATATCCTCATGTACTTTTCAAACTGAAGTTTGTTTCTAATATTTACACCCCACTTTCATTTCTGTCGGAGTTCCCAAACAAACATGCTATATTTATCCGTATTCATATGTGCATTGTCTACAACGACTACATTTGTAAGAGGAAATGGCTATCATATCAAGTTTAAGAAATACCAAAGGCAAAATCATTGAAAATGTTGATATGATATCATATGATGCCAATACAACCTACCATTGGGCAACATCCTGTCTGACGTGTTTCATACCGATTGTTAGACCGTTCTTGGCACACTGATTTTGACTACGAATAACTCCGTCTACCCAATCAGGATATAAGCCTCACGGCGAGTGTGACCGGTCGACAGTGGATGCTTACTCCTCCTAGGCACCTGATCCCACCTCTGGTATACCCAGGGGTCCGTGTTTGTCCAGCTCTCTATTTTGTATTTCTCATAGGAGTTATGAGATTGATCACTGTTCGTTATCTTTGCCTTTCATAGATAGATAGATAGATAGAGAGTAAATCGAGGTAAGCTACTGACAAACAAGTTGATGGTACAGGAGTTTCAACAGTCTCGATTGAAGTCAGCATTTCGCAAATTATATGGTCGTTATAACGATTTAGTTCGTTAATACAACCTATCATTGGGTCAAATGCTGTCTGACGTGTTTCATACCGATTGTTAAGCCGTTCTTGGCACACTGATTTTGACTGCGGATAACTCCGTTTACCTGATCAGGATATAGGGCTCACGGCGGGTGTGACCGGTGGACAGGGGATACTTACCCCTCCTAGGCACCTGATCCCACCTCTGTGTTTGCCCAACTATCTTATTTCGTATTGCTTATAGGAGTTATGAGATTGATTACTGTTCGTTATCTTCACCTTTCATCATGCATATGTTTACGGGTGATTAGGGATATAACAAGTTAATGGGTTTCATTAGATTGAAATGTTGTCCTTGTTTATTTGTATCAGAAAACTATGAGGAAAATGTTCGAGACCCTGTGGACCAAAACTAGTAATTATATGATATATTGTAAAATGGACAAATATACATCTTCCATTATACAGCAATGATCAAGATTTTATGTAATATAAACACACAGATGCTAAAAAAAAAATTGATCCTTTGCAATCAAATTACGCTAAATTCAAGAAGCTCCACATGACCCTGTGTGTCATGAAGCCTATGTTTGTTGTTTGTTTCGTGTCTTTCATGAAGCCTATGTTTGTTGTTTGTTTCGTGTTTCTGATTGTTTGGAGTTCTGTGTGTATTATCTAGACTGTTGGCCTCAAGGCTGAAAACGTGATTAGATTTTGGGAGTGATCAGAAACTAGAGGAATGGCAGTGGGTGTTTGGTCTGGAGAGATTTGCAGTCTTCAACCGCCCTCATTACCGATATCGCCAGTGTTACAAATCTCCTTAGTAGAAGGCCAATAATCAAATGAAACGTCGAGGAGCCACAAGTGAATTTTTTTATGCATCTTGAATAGGTCAACAATAGCATCATTCGGTGTTTTCTCTATTCTATATGAACTGAGACGAAATTCAGCAAATCGATATTGTCACTATAGATGAGAGGGATGAAAGTTATTGGTATTTCGAATTTGAATCTAGTTTTCTCCTTGCTAAAACTTTGAGGTGCTTAATAGTTTTATTATCAATTGATTGGTTTTCTGCAATCAGTGTATGCTACAAAAGAACCCCTGTGATCTTTTGCACAAGGTCCCCATCTAAATCTACATCATGTGCATCAAAGAAACGTTTAATACGATTCAAAAGCAATTACTGATATGTAATTTAGGTAATTAACCCTTTGACCACAAGCTGTCGAACTTTTGAAAGATTTAGGAACTCTCCTTTATTTCTCGCTCGCGGACTTTAGCAATACGCAGAGAAAATGTAACCATAGATGATAGAACGTAAATTAGACACTGGGGTTAGCTTGATTGTAAGGCACCAGGTTACAATCAGCTTTATGTAAAGGTTACTTGTATATCAACACGCAGTTGATAAACGTGTACAAATATGTAGGAAAGATAAATATGTTGATGAAACCCAAATTTTTTATTCCGAGTCTGAAGAAATGGCGTGACTGTCATATTGTAATTAAAAAATTACAGTATTTCAACTAGTTGTCATATTTTGATTTTTGTATTTACACCCACCCATTAAATTTAAGAAATACAATATGACATGGCCAACAAAACAAAATCAATTAGCATCTGTTGAAGGCAAGGCGATGGCAAAAATGTGGATTTTTTTTTCACTTAAAAGGGCCATTTGTCTATTTTACCTCTACGAGGAGAAATCTGACCTTTATTCGTTACATTACTTCAGTTGTAAACAATGGTATCCTTTATAGTATTTGTAATAATGATGCCTTTTTGCAGACCGTTGAACTTATTTCAAGGTCTTTGATCACGTAAAAACAGAAAATACAAATATATCTTCCGAGATGACTACGGACCTCCATTTTAGATAGATTGAGGTGTATACAGCATACATCAACAGCATGGACGAGAACGAGAAGATGAAAGACACGTGGTGTATAGTGCTAATGAAATCCAGTTAATGATTTTATTACAAAATGGACTTCTACAAATTATAATCTGTACAGAGCATACGGTAGCTGAAATCTAATATGTACAAAAAATGACTTTAAGTACCGGAAACTATAAACACCCCCTTCACCATCAGCATTCCTGCTGCAATCATTGTCTCACAACTTAAACCTAACGGAAAACCCCTAATTCAAACGCTCTGTATCAGTTAAACCCTAATTGTGACTCTAGCCCTTAACCATAAGCTTGTACCGTAATCCTGACTCTAATCCAAACTTGCCCTAACTACCTTAAGCTGAGTTGTAACTCCAATCTGACTCTAAGTTTAAGCATAACACTAACTATATTAACCCGACGCCAAAACCTTGTAATTTCTCTAAAGCAATATACAATACAAGAGAATATCCAATGTGGGTTTCAACTATTGAACTAATTCAAACGAAAATGTAAGTTACTTTCACTAATTTAATGGTGATTGTATATTGCTTCATATGATAAAATGTATGTACGTGTACATTAAATCCTATTTGAATATAGATTTAAAAATACTTAGATTCGGCTTGAAAAACAGATGAAATACACCACTCCACCGTGAAAAACCACAATTTTCACTGCGAAAGTGTAGTTTACAAGCGACATTTTCTGCATCATCATTATGTATACGTTTTAATCATGGATGTGTGAATACTGAGAATAGACTTCTTTTTGATAAATTGTTACTTTTTCATCAGAACATTATATACCGGTATATTTCACAAAATTAGTGAATAATATATTTTACAAATTCTTTAAGTACTATGAATGGTGTAATCTTGCTGTTATGCCCTCTGGGCCCAAAATTGGAATAAAACTTATCTTATCTTATCTATAGTATAGTTTACTAATTCTTGACTGTGAATAGTGTACACTTGTAGATAGTATAGTTTACTAATTCTTGACTGTAAAAAGTGTACACTTCGTCAGTTACATTTGTCTCCAATATATGAACCCGGTTTATCAGCTGCAAAATCATTCTTTTGAATATAAGTACATTGCCTGTTCACACAAATTCAGACACATAAAAGAAATAAGGACATTTTTGGCTATTCAGGGATTTTAGCTATATTTTGGCAAACCAGAGTAGAAAATCTCCATTACTTCATGCCAATGGTCCTTATCTGAATCGGAGGATCTGATGGCACTGCAGTGGCAAACGTGCATAAAATATTTTCATTGATTTCCACAGAGTTTTGATCGCATGAAAAATTGGAAGATTTTTCTTTTTCTCGAAAATCTGTAGACTACGTCACGAGTAAATACACAAATAATGGCGCTGTCGTCTGCCGGGAATAGCAGAGTCTCTGACTATTGATTAATCTCTAGTTCAGTCCAAGTTTTGGAGTACCATACACGGAGCGCGCTTCGTTATACAGGATTATTAGCGTCGCTTTAATGAAAATGTGAGGATTTGTTTCGTAAATCAAAAGATTTTTATGATTTCAATCTGAAGTTTTATTAATTTTTGGTGAAAAAATGAAGTCCGTGGAAATACACCCCGCACATGAAAGTTATCATACAAGTAAGTATTGAAAGCAGGTGCTGCTTATTCAACACCAAGTTGTTACAAGTATTTTATAGACAAAAGTTGCTGGTTCTATCAATAATTACTTCATAATTGTTATTGTATTGATAAAAAAATATTGCCTCAAAATGAGGAGTTTCTGTTAAAAATGAATAACTTGAAAAAATATTGCTTCAGAATCAGGGGTTTCTGTTAAAAATGACTAACTTTAAAAAAAATTAAACCACTTAGCGGTCATATATTTCGTAACAAAGTTTTAAGAATTTACAAAAGAAAATATGGGTTATGTCCGTTATATCTGTCGCAGTAACAATTCTAAAATGATTCTATTTCCATTTCCATACTAATTCCAATTTCTTGACTAGACATGAATGAATGTAATTTGATATGATAAAACAGAGTCGCTCCTTGCTAACAGATATCGCTTTCATAGATTACTTTATATAATCCTCCCCTACTAAATGTAATATTTATTATCAGTTTTCTTGGGAAGTAAAGCGCTGAATATAGCCGTGTGTACTAAATATGCGTATTTCGCACCATTTTATTGCAACAGACAATCCTTTAATAAGATAGCTATCAGTGGCGCTGCGTTAGGAACTAATCCATGTCGAGATCGAAGTTATAAAAAAATATTTGTCATCACTTCAAGTAGATTTGGAAATTACTTTACACAACGACAGACATATATAGTACTAGTATTTTAAAATGATTGTCTTGGGGATATAGAAAGAACTTTTATGCACTACGGACTTTGTTGTTGCAACGTTTAATCAAGAAGCTTTATCATCTTCACTCCGATCAGGGAAAGAGACATGTAAAATGTGATGCACCATAGTTTTCCAAAATACATCAAAAGATTATTTTTGAATTAATCATATCATGATATAGTCGTGTAGATAATTTAAGACTTCGCAAACAATGATTTTCGAATTACTAAATTATAACATTTACGGTGTTCATAGCGTTGTAGGACGAACAGAAAATTTACGAGGATAAAAATGTTAAACTTATTGTAAAATGGTGGTACTTACTGTAGTAATCTAAAGGATTTATATTGCTCTTGTATGACGCTTCATAAATCCTGTTTTGAAAAATAATCAACAAAATCATTATTCATTTTTAGTAACAGCTGGGTCTGTAGCAGGGATCTGCATTGGTGCCATTGTTTTCCTGATTGGAATAAGTATCATAGGTTACAGGTGTTACCAAAGAAGAAGGGCCAGGAATGTACAAAACAGACTATCGTATGCCATTAAAAAGGGGCTGAAAGAATCAGCCAATGGACGAAGAAGCAGTTCATCAGTCAAAAGTACACCTCTAAAGCAACACAGAGCGACCAGTCCCATTATGCCACCGCAAGACAGTTTATTAGACCGCTCATTGGAACAGGGGTGCAACATGCCTCCGGAGAAGGGACATGGTCAATCGTTTCCTGATCAATCGTTTGATGAAAATGAGAAAGAGTCCGTAACGACACCAAGTGAGAAAGATATAAGTCTAAGAGAAAGACAGATAGACGAGAAACAGAGACTAGGGATATTATATTTTTCTGTAGAATATGATGAGCAGAATACCGCCCTTCTGGTTACGATTGTTAGAGCCAGTGACTTGCCTCCGCGAGATCCGAGCTTAGGAGGATGCGATCCTTATATAAAACTACAACTCCTTCCTGACAAGAAACACAAATGCAAAACCAGAGTTTTGCGTAAAACCCAGCACCCTGCGTATGACGAAACGTTTACTTTTTACGGCATCAGTAAAAATCAAATTCCAGGCATCACCCTTCACTTTGTTATTTTGAGTTTTGACCGTTTTTCCCGCGATGAGATAATTGGAGAGGTTGTGTACCCGTTGACGGACGTCAGCACAGAGCAAAAGGAGCTCCTCCTTTTCAAAGAAATTAATCCCAGACACTTAAAGGTAAGTCAAAGTCTTCAGAAATCAATACACCCAATGCACAATGCTGTTTAGACTTTGAGCAAAAAGGTATTTTTCAATTTCTTTGATGGGATCGACATAAGCCCATCAGGCACGGGGTGAAAATTTCCCCTGATCAATACTTCAGATGAAATTTCTCCTTATCTTAGCACGGGCGAACTGATTATTAATACATTTGTGAATATGATCTGACCAAATATGATAAAAATGCCAAACAAGTGAAATCAGTAGAACAATGATTGCTTAACAGTAATCTTGCCTAGGGACCCAATTGTATTCAGTATCTGGTGCTATTTACTCTCGCAAAATGTAATGTAAACACAAATCGGACAATATTTCGAGAATGTTGTGTTCAGAGATTTGCATAGAATCCGTGTTTTCTGATCACGATGTCTATAATTCATGAATCGCAAGAATTTACAAATCAGAGTAATCATCATAGCAGATGGAACAATCGGCCACCGGAGTCTCAATTATCGCGGTATTGATCTGATATTGACGTCTTCTAGACAAATCTGGCTTTATCCATCAGAGTCATGTCAAATTATTAGACTACACTCCCACTAAACGCCAAGAATTGATTAGGGTAATAAAGGAGAGACTTGAAGCAATACGGATGTTTAACGAAAATCACGTCCTTTCGCAAAATATTTATCAAAAATAAATCAGTCGATGTGTACAATGAAACGACGATGTTATTAACAATTCTCTACTGCATAAGTCCAAAATATCTACCGAAAAACACGCCGGAATAGGAAAGATAATTACATACAGCTGTTGAGCAATATTCCTAATTAATTAATTTCCCATGAAAAAATTCCACATGGCAAATAAGAGAATATATATATACTCAAACGTTTCATATCACCAATCTTCCCCAGACATCTTCCAAAATCTGACCAGTTGTTTTCAGTTACGAGCTTCAAGTTTGGATATAATTTGGTATATCATATTGATTATAAATACTGATGTGAAAATTGGAGACCGCATTCATTTCATCAAACAATATTGGGTAGAAATTATCTAAAAGAATGACAACCCGATTTGATAAGAAGTCATTTTATCCCCCTTCCTGTTTTACCAATGGTGTAAAAGATTAAGAAATAAAACCAAAGAGAATGGAGAAATTATCTGTAATCTCACAAATGAACAAAAGGATCTTTGCTAGCTTATAGATATGTCAAACGTTACCATCAGATTACAAGTCGTGCGACTACGCAAATGTTGCAAAGGAAGATGTAGGCGGACAGCTAATTGCCTTTCTTTCTACAGGAATGAGCCGCGAAATCTGGTTAAGAAGCAGATTCTAAAATAGGCAACAAAAGAAGAGATATGACATGTCTGAGGGAACTAATTGAAAATGTCTCTTCTGTTGTATAATTCTGCTGATATTTTTTTTCTCGACCTGACACTGATAAATAACATTTGAAAGTAAATTACACATGAATCGAATAAGCTGAATTCAAGAGAATATATCATCACATGACTTAGAAAAGTGTTGTTTCCTTGGTGACAAAACAATGATACAGAAAATGCCTAGGCAACCGGGAGGTCGCTGCGATTCCTGATTCCGGGGCCGCGTCAAACCTTTGATTGATTGAATATCGTTTTACGAGAATATTTCACTCATATGGAGACGTCACCACTGCCGGTGAAGAGCTGCAAAATTTAGGCCTATGCTCGGCGCTTATGGCCATTGAGCAGGGAGGGATCTTTATCGTGCCACACCTGCTGTGACACGGGACCTCGGTTTTTGCGGTCTCATCCGAAGGACCGCCCCATTTAGTCGCCTCTTACGACAAGCAAGGGGGTACTGAGGACCTATTCTAACCCGGATCTCCACGGGATCTTTGATAGAGACTATTCTATTGCCAAACGTCCGGTACTAGATTGTTGATTGATTGAATATTGCTTAAATATGGAGACGTCACCATCGCCGGCGAAAGGCTGCAAAATTTAGGCCTATGCTCGGCGCTTACGGCCTTTGAGCATGGGGGATCTTTATCGTTCTACACCTGTTGTGGCACGGGGCCTCGGTTTTTACGGTCTCATCCGAAGGACCCTCTTTCGACAAGCAAGGGATACTGAGGCACTAGATGCGAAAGTATTTTGGTTGACTTTTAAAACGGAGATCCAAAGTCGCGGTAGGCGTTGGCACGACAAAGAAACCTCTCTGAGCTACGGCCATGAGTACCATGTTTACGTGGCACTTCTAGATCTGTCTAGAGCTGGGGACGAGGAGAAAATTTGTAATAGGGGGTAGAGCAACACACCTTAAAAGGAAAGCCTTATCACTCATTCATGGTAAATGCTTGAGTGCCCGGTTTTGCATTTGATACTAAGGTAACGAACTTTTTTAAAATTTCAAACTGTATCTCACCCCGTGGTGTAAGGTTTTCAAGGTAAACAATTAGTGGGATGGTGCCTGCAGTTTTGTCAAAATAATGTATCCAAGGTTACGAAAATGGATTGTTTGCGTCACAGAGTCGTTTTAATTACTTACAGAACGCGCATACATATAATATAGGGTTATTGAACTTATATTGGTGAATATTGGCACGAGTTGACTGTCAAAATGCACGAGCTTGCGAGTGCATTTTGACAGCCAACGAGTGCCAATATTCACCTATATAAGTTCAATAACCCTTTTATTATATTATAGCTAAAGTATTTAGTTGTTAAATTATATCCCCTTTCACTCAAACTACTCCAAAATAGACGAGAATTCATCAATATTGGCAGTGTGCAATAACAACACGCATTTCTTAACTGTTCAATATTTAACCCGTCATTAATGCATGAAGCAAACTGATTTTGTAAATGGGGACATCATAATTTATGTACAGTAAAACATTTTGCTTAAGTAAATATCAAATACCGGCTCTGTGAGATTCGGAGGACCGTCGTCTGCCATTTGGCTTGTTTACGTCGTTACGGTAACGTCAATATTGAACGCTCATACTCGGAATGTTTCGGGCGCATACAATTTACGCAATGCAAAGTTAGCGTTCAATAAATTCTCAGGATATTGAACGCTAACATTCTCTAGATTTTACGCAGATTTTATATTAGACTATGTATTAGCTATATAATAAATGAATATATTGACGCGTCTGTTGAACTAAGACATTTCGATAATTATGAAGGGAGACGTACAACATAGGTTGAAATAAAGAAGTGTTGCTTTCGATATGTGTATTCTATGTCAGATCCAGAAAAGCCCACATACTAATTAAGTTGAAATGAAGTAGAAAAAATCCCTTAGTTTTACGTCCTATTTGAGAATTTTACTATTACAGAGGCGTCATCAGCTGTATATGTGAAGAGCCACAAAGTTTGAGCTAACCATGGCATTCAAGGCTGTAGCAATCGTGCAAAAGCCTACCGTAACCTGGGACCTCCTTCTGTAACGTCATATCCGAAAGATTACCCAAGTTTTTGAATTTGAATTGACGCGGACGCCGGGAACCGGGGCCTTCTGGCTGCAAAGCGATTGTCTTACACCACTAGGTTACCGCGACAGGGAGAAAACCCCTTCGTGTAAATGATACGCCTATATACATATAAAGTATTTATGCGTTGTATGGTGTACAATGAAATGCTTTACGCGACTTATATTTTATCATTCATGTCTTTGTATGTATATAATTGTGTTTAAAACCCTGGTAGTATGGAACTGCACTCCGTCAAAGCCATTCCTGTTATTTGAAGAAGCAAAATTGTCCTTCTGGGGAGACAAGCTGTCTCGAAGTGTATGCAAAACCAGTGTGTTGATTATTTGTATATTATAGCACAAATTGGAATCCTCTAGGATCCAGGATCCCTTAGTGCAAATCGGAATTCCAATTTGTTCCCGAAGAAATTGTAATTCTGGTGATTCAATGGTCAGTGCATTCCCTATAAGGAAAATCCAAATTTGCCCAGAATTGACTCAGAATTATATTGAGGAAAACACTTTATGAATAGATTTTCAGAAAATATCTAAGCAATGAAAGACATATTCATGTGCATAGCGTATTTATGAATTTAGTGGAGATCTGGAGCCAACTGATAAGTAGTACGATCTAAGACCCCCATTCCTCCCCCCCCCCCCCCCCCTCTTTCGATTGGATATTAGATTGAATTTTAATCGAACTAACGTCAGAATTTCAATTACTTTGAGGAATTAGAATTCTGATTTTGCGCAAGGGAAATTCTGATTGAATAAAATATCAAAATACTGGATTCTAATAGCAATATACCATGTACACCCACATCTTAAGGGACAAATAGTTGTTTGGATCACGTTTTGAGAAAATCTGAGTGGGAAGCACTTTCTATAGGTTTTAGGTCTGTGCTTTATTTTTCTGGTAACAATTACACAACTTCCCTGGTTATCCAAGAGCTGTGCAGAATGAATTTAATTTTGTGACCAATTCACAGAAACAAGATACCGATGATAAGAAGTTTTCACAGACTAAATGTACTCGGGGATTTAAAGCATGGATCGTATGCATATTTCCTTCTTTTTTCTCTCTCTGTATGTTTATTTTTCTTAATTATTTTTTTCTTTGGACTGATTGCATATTTCCTACTTCTATATATATAACACACTTGAGACAAATTGTCGTGCTTACGAGAGATGTGTTTTATTTACTTTTACAAAATTAAAATCTTTAATTAGATTGTTTATTCACATGTATTTTTTTTAAAAGTACATTGTATTAGTGTATTTTTTGTTTTTGTTTTGTTATTCGAATAAATAATTAGGTATATCCTGTCTGTTTGATTTCACAAATTCAGCTGATTATGACTATATAAAGTAAGAGACCCAGGTCGCTCGAGACATGACGTCAACACACACGAACACATCTGTTGGTTTAACGGGCGCTTGATTACATCATGTATTAGATATAATCAATATAGTATCAATTAAAAAGGACAATTTACCCCCACAGAACTAAATACACAGCGTCAATCATTCCCACATTGAGTATACCACCATTTTATGTAAACACACTTTAGTAATGCAAATACATTCACACGTAATAAGCTATAGGGGAGATACAAAAACAAACAACCAACAACACAAAAAGCAACACGTGTTTTTACATGTAACAATGGAATTGATGGTTTTATTCAGCTATTGTGGTAGAGGGCAAATCTTATCCGAACTATTATCCTTCCGCGAAAAAAAATTATGGTATCGTCTGTGTCTTCAACTTAAATTTATTTTAAAAAATTATTGAGTCATCATTACAACACCTTCAATATTTCAATGTTTGAGTATTTTCTTAGTCTGAGTTTGAAGTGCTATGGATATCTAAGAAATAAATTTCATTTTTGGAAATACATGAGGGTATGAACTTCATGAAACGCGTTATGAAAAGTAGGCCGGCGTAAAGCGTTACAGTTCATAACCTCATGTATTTTCATAAATGAAATTTATTTTTTATATTTATATTCCACTTTCATTTTTGTCCAAATTCCCAGCCATTTGAATAGACGGACTATATCGAGATCCATACACACATTGTTTACATCTGCATCGCATTCATGAGGAAATGGCTATCGTTACAGTTGATAAAAAACACTGGAAATGTAAATATTTATGAATGAGGATGTGTAATTTTATATCAGGTCGACAATGAAATATCGTACACGTATACATGAATTAGTATTAGACATACTGCACAGTGGCGGATCTAGAAGGGGGTTATGGGGTTGCAACCCCACCCCAAAATTTTGTTTGAACATCGTTAATAAAATAAATGTTTGCCATTTTGGGGTCTTATCCTCTGGGGGTGGAAAATGTACAAACGTGGATCGCAACACTCCCCCACTTGAAAATTTTCCTGGATCCGCCCCTGCTTTATACATGTTTATGTATTACATCTCTGATATTTTTACATAAAAAGTTATTGAGAAGATAAATACATCAATCACGAATAGAGCCCATTAGCATGACGCGACAGTATGAACTTCCATAAACTAATTACCTCTCTAATTATTATTGCGCCATTAAGTTTTTTTGACCAACGATAACGTTTTTCTTGTTGGAGAAGTTCTAAGACATAAGATATATGGCGTTACAGTCTCTTTACGTTTTTTGCTTATCTTGAAAAATATAGAGCACATCGGCAATAAGCATTACGACGTCAGAATTAACTTCTAGTATCAGTTATACACAATTCCTGTTTTTCACAGTACAAAAACTGATGTAATATTAACCACTCAACATCTCCAAAATATTTTTTATTGATGTAGATGGTCTAACCAAACTTGGACACAAAACGGAAATCGTAACGGGGTTTTATTTTCCAGCCGCTGAATCTGCATTATATAGTCTCCTGTGTGCAGCTCTCTTATAGTAGAACATTTTGAAATGATCCAAGCCTATAAATTCTTTTGTGTTTAGACCAGATGGCACTGGAGAATGGAGGCTTTATATATATAAAAAGTAATTCAAATGTGAAGGGGTAATCAGATAATATAGACTCTAATGCGATTTATTTATTAAATGAACGGAAATTTACGCAAAATCCCACCAGGGCTGGATACATCAGAATTACAGATACATGCAAAACTTCCACAAGAGCTTTGCACCTTGATTTTTGTATTTCTAAACAGCTTATCCGCTGTTCATCTTATCTAATAAGCAAGTTGATTTAAAAACAAAATACATATTGATTAGCTGATGATGGAGTTTTAAGTTTACCGAGAAATTTTATGTTTACTCTAATTAAATACGGTGTCGGCAAACTCTTTTAATTTGATCTTCCCAAACATTCAATATAAATTGAACGATCCTCTCTTTGTATCATCCCTATAAACAACAGGCATTTTTGTTCCCATAATGTGTACGCAGATGACCTAGTCTGAGAGCCATTAAGCTACTGCTAATTAAAGGATGGCGATTTCATCCATCCTAAATGAAGTCTTTCAGAGAAAATCCGGTGGGATTCCATTGCCTGAGTATTTCACGCCAAAACTGGGATCCCAAAGATGTAATAATACAACTTCGACGTCATGCGAATCATTCATTTCGATAAAAGCTAATAGGTACGAAGTCGCTAAACTCTGATTTATACTGGAAATCACGGAAACATTGCTAATTAATTCAAGGCTCAACAATGGAACTTCTACTATTGTTGATACCCACATGAAGTAATGGGTAATGGAAAAATCGGATCGTTATGAATGCGATGCATCAATAATGCCAAAAAATTTAAAACGGAGAATTTCAAACGATCAGGAAAGAATGGAAATGTTTGTGCTGAAAAATCTGGGCCTTCTGTTTGCATTCAATTTGCCGGTGACTCCGAGTTCCTAGAAATAATGAATCAATTAGCCAGTGAGTCTGAGTTCCTAGAAATAATGAAACAAGTTCCATGGTAATTGAGATGCTAGGACGCTTGATAAAGACAAGAATTGTCTTCCACAGTGGTCTAAAACTAGGAATTTGGAAAAATCATAAGATTTTAGAGAAGTCACGCACACACACGCGCGCGCTCGCACGCACACACACAGTAATAAAAGGTGACGCATGATAGTAAATGTCATGACCTTCCTAGTGCATGTATATTAGAAATAAACATATATACGAGCATATTATCTCATCAGTGTTGACTCGCTATGAAATATCATTCAGATCTAATTCTTTGTTCCCTTGGGTTTTCCCCGTCGGAATGATAACTAAAATTGCAGAAGTTGAAATATGATATTTCATTAAGATCTCTTCAGACCGTTTGCAGTGTCACGATCCTATTGCAGTTTCCTTTTCTTAATTGTTTTGAACATATTGAGCTCCGTGTTCACGAGCTGTAATGTGATAAATGACGCGGGTTCCATGATTTATGATGAAACAGCGGAAACGCAAAGTTCCGATTTATGGCAGTCTGTGGCACCAACAGCAGTTTATACAAAAATAAGGAGAAAAGCAAAGCTGATAAACTCCACTCCACGGCTTCACGCACGATTTCATGTGAATATCGAGCTTATCCCATGATTCCATACTGTAATGAAACTCTATCAAACCAAAATTACAGCTTTATTCCATTCCACATATAGACGTTTATGAGGCATCATTATATTTTCTTTCAGAGTTAAACGTATTATGAAGTCGTGAACTGAAGATTGCAAAGTTTGGACTGAATAATGCAGAAATATGCCAGTCATATCTTGTATGAGCTTTTGAAAAAAAAAAGAAATTAGATATCGATTTCTATATATCGTATCTATAGAATTTAGCACTCAATTCGGACTGTCCGTCCATTAATCATCTTGCGATAACACAAGACACAACATATTATTTGGTTTCATGCAAATAGCTACAGAATTCAGGGTCATTCTACCAGCAGCTTCTGATTTGAATAAAAATACCTTTAGATTACGCCATCATTTCCTTAAACTTGACACAAATTGTAGTTTGCCAGGGAATTTGATGCACAGTTTTCTGTCATAGATGATGAAGTCAAACAAAGGTCATAAAAAGAGTAATGAAGAAGATACCCATAATGTCTTTATTAGTAAAAAATTCATTGAGAATTCCATGATTCACCAGACACATCATCTAGAATTTCCCTCATTGGATAATAACTTTTGTTTCTGGCAAACGATGATACCAATACAGGAAACGGTTATGAAAAGTGACAGCTATCCACCGGGGAAAGAAAGAGTGGAAAGAAATGAAATCTACATCAAACATCCGTGGGTGTTTCGTTTATGTTTAGTCGTACAATTAACTATATCGAACTGGACACAAATTGAGTTATTCCCGTTAGAACTAAACAACAGAACACACGAGAGTGTATCGCGACTATCAAACGCATTGTCTATTTTATTGCAAAGGAAAGTCATTATATATATATATATATATATATATATATATATATATATAATATATATATATATATATATATATATGTATGTATATATATATATACAAAGCACCAAAATGACCAACGACACGAACAACGAGATTGTTCGTGTCGTTGGTCATTTTGGTGCTTTGTATAATTTTTTGTATTTGACCTTGTATCCATGTTGTGGATCCGACACTTTGAGGTATCGGGTGTTGTTGGAACTTTAGTGCTTTTATATATATATATATATATATATATATATATATATATATATATATATCATTGATATATTATTTTCATTGCTAATACTATATCAATAAGGCGTAGGGGTTGTCCTTTGTTCTTTACATTGATTTTAATTTCAATGTTTTGAATTAGTTTCACAGTACTAAACTCACTCGGGTGAGCTTTGCAGTAGCCAAATATGCGCTGTTTGGAATTCAATGATTTCAAGAGAAGACCACTGATTGAAGACAAAATATTTTTCAGATTATTAAATGTGAGGTCTACGGACATTTTGATAAGTTTCAATTCATTCGTTTTAGTTCAGAGCCCAGGGTCGTGGAGAGTTGTTGATTTCACTCTGCTACCAGCCAGCGGCCAATCGATTGACAGTAGTGGTGCTGAAGGCAAGAAACCTTCCCAAGATGGACATCACTGGACTTTCAGGTAGGCAAAATGACAGGTAGGCAAAGTGACAGGTAGGCAAAGTGACAGTAGGCAAAGTGGTAGGTAGGCAAAGTGACAGGTAGGCAAAGTGACAGGTAGACAAAGTGACAGGTAGGCAAAGTGACAGGTTGGCAAAGTGACAGTAGGCAGTGACAGGTAGGCAAAGTGACAGGTAGGCAAAGTGACAGGTTGAAATATTTTGAATCTACAGGTTGTAAAGGAATGTTTCTTTTGTGTGAAGGTGAATTTGTTGGTTTTGTTCAGGATGAAAATTGTTCAAGTTTGCTCGGCATAAGATTGGGATTTTACCTCATTCAGAAAATCCAAGACAAATTGTAAGATAGAAACACTACTTTCGAAGAAAAAAAGCTTGTGAGAGTTAAATGAAGTTTTCATCTCACATTTTAAAGTTTATTTTTTAAAGAGTGTTTTATTCTGTTTGGCCGTCCACATTAAAAACTAGACAAGATGAAACGCTGTATCCACTACGACATTTCAATCTGGTCAAACTGGGTTGATATATGGTTGAAGGCTATCCCAGTCTGTGATGGTTCTATGTAAGAACGAATTCAGTTCGATATATGTCTGTGCTGACAGGACTGTGTATTCAACTTCTCTCCTTGTATTACTATGACACAACACCCCCACCCCAACATTTTAGCTTGGATAGCAGCTAGCCGAATTAGAAAGTTAAAGGCGGTTTTTAACTTCCCCATTATGCAAGATTAGAAATGATATCACACGCATATTCTCTTA